>NC_042495.1:52118507-52169578 GCF_005508785.2 Acyrthosiphon pisum
AAAAAAATCGTAACTGATTAATATTTTTCATCAAATAAACTTGATTGATATTTATAGAATAAAAAACTAAAAAATTGGAAACTGAAAATGTCCGTAAACATCTCTAAATAAGCCAAAATATTTTGAAAATTTTATCATGTATAGAAAATGCGATTATAAACATTCAATCAATATTTCACATATTTACAGTCATTTGTTTTAGAGTTGCACAAAAAACTAAAATCAATTTTGCGTAAAAATTCCCGTATTTCCTTAATTTTTCTTTTGTTTTTCACTGCGCTTTTGAAAACTACTGGACAATTTTTACTTTTGACTCGCCCAAAGTACCAACTAGATTTACTTTCCTATCAGAAAATATACTGTTAAAGACAATCTAACTGTCTTTACTGTCCTCAAAGGTGATGACAGACAAAAAAAAAAATAAAAAAACACACATCATTGTAAAATCAATACATCCATCGCTCTGCTCAGAATTTAAAATTGGCAACAGTAAATAATTGTTATTCAAAAAATAATTTGTCATAAATATTAATAAATCTGTATTTATTGCATTTTTCTTAACTAATCTACATTTTCTAAAGAAATTATTCTATAATCACACATAACCCCACTAAATATTTTGGAATAATATTCTACTAACATCTAAAATGAGTGCCATATTTGAACATAGGTATTAAAAGAGTAATAATAGTTACCAGAAAATGCTTTTATATATTCAAGAAATACTGAAATATTTTAGATACTGATAGCATAAGAATAATATATCTATATTTTAGTACAATCTACATTGAAATATTATAGTATAATTGTGTGGGGTCAGCTTACAAAAATACCTTGGTACTTCTTAATGCAGTACAGATAATATTATAATAAATTATGCTGAAACATTATGAAAATAATTTTTGATTAGATGGACCTATTCAAAATGTTTAAAATGTTAACTCTTGAACAATTATTTAGACGTTTGTTGATGATATAAAATATAAAAATAGAATAAATTTTAAATATCAAATCTGTAAAAAAAAAAAACAAGAAATACTATAAATGAATACATATTTAAACGAAAATTAATAGTATACTATTTTACTATTATAATATTCCATTAAAATTCCAAATAACCCTTCTCCCTGTCTCAAAAACAATTGGTGTTAGCATATCCTTGCTCCTGTGCTTTAACCCAAATAACCTCAGCTTATGGTTCTGAATGTTCTATTATTGGTTACCTTCCCTTCTTGTTGCTACTCAATGATATTTGTATTATTGTATATTATTACGTTATTACTTATTTTGTATTTTAATAACGTATATAAAGAGACATAAAAACAATTTGTATTTTATAGTCTTAAATATAAACACTAAAACTTAAAAGTATCTTGAAGTAAAATAAATAACAAGACTGATAGGCAACTTAGATGTTTCAATGAGGCATGTGTCAGGAACCCGGCATTATGTGTATACAACGTAATTACATTTTTCCTTAATAATTTAAAAAAGTACTTTTTACAGATACTTTTTTACAGTTAAAAATTCATCTATTTGATTAATATCATTTTAGATTCTGAGTGGAACGATGGATGTATTGATTTTACAATGATGTGTGTGTTCTTTTTTTTTTTTTTTAATTTTAATTTTTGCGTCTGTCATCACGGTTTGGGGCAGTAAAACTGCTGAGATTGTCTTGAACAGTATCTTGTTCGATGGGTAATTGAATCTAGTTGGTTCATTTGGGAGTTCAAATTGAAATTCTCAATAGTTTTCAAAAGCACCGGGAAAAACAACATAAAAATTAAGGAAAAACGGGAATATTTACGCAAAATCGGTTTTCCACAAAATCGATTTTGGTTTTTGGTGTAACTCTAAAACAAATGAACATGAAATACATCTATACATGAAATTTTCACTGGTTGTTTATATTTCCATTTTCTATACACTATACCTTTTTAAAAATATTCTGACTTATTTTGAGATGTTTAAACTTTAGGGACAATTTCAGTTTCCAATTTTATTAGTTTTTAGATTCTGAGTGGAACGATGAATGTATTGATTTTACAATTATGTGTGTTTTTTTTTTAATTTTTTTAATTTTTTAATTTTATTTGTGTCTGTGTACACGATAAGTAGTCGAAATAATGCTACGATTTTTAACTTCAGTATCTTGTTCGATCAGAAAGTGAATATCGTTGGTGCATTGGGGAGGTCAAATTTTAAATTTCCCAGTAGTTTTCAAAAGCGCCGGGAAAAACAACATAAAAATTAAGGAAAAACGGGAATATTTACGCAAAATCGGTTTTCCACAAAATCGATTTTGGTTTTTGGTGTAACTCTAAAACAAATGAACATGAAATACATCTATACATGAAATTTTCACTGGTTGTTTATATTTCCATTTTCTATACACTATACCTTTTTAAAAATATTCTGACTTATTTTGAGATGTTTAAACTTTAGGGACAATTTCAGTTTCCAATTTTATTAGTTTTTAGATTCTGAGTGGAACGATGAATGTATTGATTTTACAATTATGTGTGTTTTTTTTTTAATTTTTTTAATTTTTTAATTTTATTTGTGTCTGTGTACACGATAAGTAGTCGAAATAATGCTACGATTTTTAACTTCAGTATCTTGTTCGATCAGAAAGTGAATATCGTTGGTGCATTGGGGAGGTCAAATTTTAAATTTCCCAGTAGTTTTCAAAAGCGCCGGGAAAAACAAAAGAAAAATTAAGGAAAAACGGGAATTTTTACGCAAAATCGATTTTTCACAAAAATTGAATTTGGTTTTTGGTGTAACTTTAAAAAAAATGACCGTAGGCACATGAAATTTTGACTGAATGTTAAAATTTTCATTTTCTATACACCATACAATTTTGAAAATATTTTGACTTATTTTGAGCTCTTTACGGACATTATCAGTTTCCATTTTTATTAGTTTTTTTCTATAAATATCAATAAAATTTTATTTGTTGGTTAAAAAAGTGTATAAATTTAATACAAAGCTCCTAATATATTGTTACAATATCAGTTGAAAAACATTAAAAATACATTGGCACAATTTTTTGTTGTAAGCATTTAAAGATCAAATTTTGACAAAATTTATCAAATTTTGTATTAGAATTTTCTATATACAATAAAAATTTGAAAATAACTGGAATCTTTTTGAGCTGCTTACGGACATTGTCATTTTTCAATTTTTTTAATTCTTTTTTCTATAAATATCAATAAAATTTTATTTGTTTGGTAAAAATGCGTGAAAATTTAATGCAAGGCTCCTGATATATTGTTACAATAGCAATTGTAAAATATTCAAAAAACATTGGCACAATTTTTTTTATAGTCATTTTAAGCTCAAATTTGGACGAAATCACATATTAAAAAACCTGGAATAACTATTTTAGTTATTTTGTTGTGATTATATATTATTGAAACTTCTAAAGTATACTATTATATATCTATGATAGTACCACGATTTGTTGTTGATGTATAACGCGTTATAAGTACCTAATGGATATTGTGATATGATTAATTTGGAATTTATTATAGATTCCTATTATTGGTCATTTTTTTTTTTAATACCATAGATAAAGTATATAAGATACCTTATACCTAGACTGACATACCGTCTCCGCTCAGAATCGTTTTTCTCTTACAGTGATATTATATCATTGAATTTAAATTTAATACTATCCATTATACAGTGACCCACTTGTAACCTACTGTACAGTAGAGAGACATCCACTTACCCACCTTTTTTTATATAAATATCAATAAAGTTTTATCTGTTTGGCCAAAAAATGTAAAAATTTAATATAAGGCTCCTGATATATTGTTACAATATCAGTTGAAAAATACAAAAATACATTGGCACTATTTTTTTTTATAAGCATTTAAATGATAGATTTAAATAGATAATATTTATATAAATTTAACTTTTTCTTTCATATGTTAAAAATGTATGCATACCTATTATGTAAATTATAGTTATGAGTTATGACTAATGATTGTTGACAATTTGAAAAATAGTGAATCATCATTCATCATTGATTGATGTTACATTTTTAATATCGAAATGAATCATAAATTCACTAAATCAAATATTAATATAAAAAGATTTAATTTGTTTTTAGAACAGGTATGAGGTTTTTTAAGAAGGGAATTTGCTTTATCTATGGTAGATTTTGGACTCTAGGAAATCGTTAAATTTTATAATTATGATTTATGAATAATTACATTTATGTTAATTATTTCATATAGGTAGGTGATTTTTTTTTTATGTATTTTTTATGTATTTATTATGTTTACTGTATAGTTTGTATTGAATTTTGAAAAAGTACGTAATTAGTCATTACTCATTAGTATTTAAAGTTTTAGTTAGTTTTGTAGAAGATTTTTATTTTTGTTTGTAGGGATGATTGGAATTTGGAGGGATAAATATCCCTCACCACTCCACTCTGCTTATCGCTTGATAATACTTTAAATACTCTTACAGTTTACGCTGCGTAAGTAAAATTATAGAAAATAGGTGTGTACCTAATGTATTTTCATACCAACAATATTAACTGTTGTAAATTCTATAGTATGATTTATGCAATAAATACATGTATCATACATATAATATTTCATGACTCAAATACCTGTTATATAAACAATGTAAATACAACAACAACAACAAATCACTAAAGTCCATTCGGTGATGACTATGATTATATATGTGGTAGCTAGAATGTATACAAACGTTTATGAATTGGCTGAATTATATGTTGTCTACGTTTAAATTCAAGGTTTATATTTTATATATGATTTTTGTTTACGTTAGTATAAACCGCTATCAGCCTAAAAACGTGTAGAGATGGGCGGGATTTGAGACTAATAATTAGTCTCAATTATTGATATAGGTAATATAGTTTCAATACTTATTTAAAAAAACATAATGTTTGTATAATGCATTAATTATATTTCAGTGTTACACAATAACTACGTTTGCTGACGCACATAGAAAACGTGTATAGGTAATGCATTCATGCATATTATAATATATTATACGACACTGTTTATTATTTTTTTAAATAGGTAATGACACCTATTTATAATTTTTCAAAAACAATACTATAGGTAATATGTATCATAATTCAATATATAGGGCTATAACTTAACGCTCTAGTTGTATACTAAATATACATAAGACATAAAATTGAGTTATTATGCAATTAAAAATCAATAATATGTGTTTAAAATACTAAAAAAGTGGGCAAATGGGCAAATGGGTGTCGCTCTGGTTTACAGTACCTTACAAGTGGATTACTGTAATGGATGGTGTTAAATTGGAATTCAATGATATATTATTAATCTTATTATATAAGAAAAACGATTCTGAGCGAAGACGGTCAGACAGCCTATTATATAAGTATATTTGATGATATTATTGTGAATAAAGTAATTTATATATAACCTATTTACATGCAACCTTGTTTTAAATTTTCAATCCTTAGCTATAAAAGTTGTACATTTCATAAATTTTTAACTACAAAATAATAATTATATTTTAAATTTGATAAATTTTATCAAAATTCGAACTTTAAATGCTTATAAAAAAAAATGTGCCTATGTATTTTTCATATTTTTCAACTGTGCTTATAACAATATATTATAAGTCTTGTATTAAATTTTCACGCTTTTTATCCAACGAATACAATTTTATTGTTATTTATAGTAAAAAAAAAACTAAAAAATTGAAAACTGACAATGTTCGTAAAAAGCTCAAAACAGTATAAAATATTTTGAAAAATTATTATGTATGGAAAATGAAAATATAAATATTCTGTAAAATTTTCATGTATCTATAGTTATTCGTTTTTGAATTAAAACAAAATAGCAAATCGCCACATAAAAAATTTTGAAATCGGGAATTTCTATGTAAAATTAGTTTTAAACTAACTAAATTTTGTTTTCTGTTGTAACTTGTAATTCAAAAGCTGGGTTTTTTCATGCCAACCCTAGTAAACCTTGAATAAGAAATTATACTTATATAATAACATATTATTATTGCTGTACATTTGTATAAAGTCACATATGTTTATTTTAGGAGCCCTACTTCCATTGGACTTTCGGGGTCAGCGAACCTGATTGTTACGGTCTAATACAAGTATCCAGCGGCGAAGCTCATTTGTTTTTCCCGAGAGTTGAAGAGGCGCACACAGTGTGGTTGGGCAAACCGTTGAGCTTAGATGAATACAAATGTCGGTATAAGGTCAACTACGCGTCGTACGCAGACACGGTAATAGATAATAATAGTTATAAAACTATTAGTTTCTTTATTTTAGTACGCCAACTGAATCGTCTTCTGGCTGAATTAAACAATTAGTAGCCTCAAAACACTTGCGCGAAATACCATTATAGGATCGTTAAGACATTATATTATGGGAAAAATATAAAAATGTCTACAGTTAAATGTGAAAAACATTAAACTTAAATATTTTACTCTAATATTCAATGTCTGTATATTTTTATCAGTTCCTAATTTTTTTTAACATATAGATATGTTTTTACTTTTTAGACTAGTTACAACTTTTTTTTTCGAACGGATTTTCGTTATGCCATATACAGTGTATTTTTGTCTCTTATAAGTTTGAGAAGTATTTCTTATGCATACCATACAATTCTTTTTTAGGGGCTTGTTCTAAAGCCCCTATTGATGGGAAAATACCTTTATGTTGAATTCGGTATAAAGATTTGAGATGTCTGCCATCTGGTATGGGATGACAGGATGTGTTGTAAATTTGTGATCTAAAGTTGATTAAGGTTTCAAATTAAAGATTTATTTATATTTAACGTTAATTTTTTATCAGCTCCACATGTGTGGTGTAGATTTGGCGATTTGCCGTTATAAGCCACTAAGCAGTAACTCGGTTTTTGTCAGAATCGATTTTTGGTGTCTATCGATAATCGATAGATATTTTAATTCCCTATCGGTGCCATTAATAAGGGTTTTCTCATTAGAAATTCTTATAAACAGATAATAAAATAACAAAGAAGGCTTTATGTACATAAATTAATTAAGATCAGAAGCAAATAAGTAGTATGTCCAAATACTAGAACAAAAAGCAGTGATCTGGTCATCTGGAGTTACTGCTTTTATTTCTAGTAATTATTGTATTTACAGAGCAGTCAGCACTGCAGTATCGCCAACAAAATTCAAATTGTTGGTTTAAATTTAACATTCATGTTTTTGGAGTTACTGCTTAGCATGAGAGTTTTGATGATATTCATTTTAGTCTTACAGGTGCAGCTTACATTTTTTTAGATTTATAATCCAATTTAATGTATTATCGAATGTTATTTCTACCTAGTATTACTGTAATTTGAATATTTTTAAGACAGAGTTTGAGGTTAATGTATTTATTGTGATTTGTGGTTAAATTTGATGCATTGGTTTTTATACGATAGACGCGCCATAAACGCATTGACAATCGACATACGAAAATAGCACCTCTATACTGTAGTATAGATATATATCATGGCATCATGCTAATGTTATTTTCTAGGACGGATGCCCAACTGTGTCGTGTTTTTAACGTATACTGTCCGACAAGCAACGCTGAGTGACATTGACAACAAATATTATATTAATGTGATCAATGGTAGCTGCGAAGAATTGGAGTAGGCTTTTAAATTTGGTATACGTATTATAGGCAGGTGTGCTTTGCACAGCCGTGCACTTACCATGTTGGCGCTTGTATAGGTAAGCTAAAAAATCCACTGTTTGGGATATTATATCAGGGACACTAAAGTGCCTAACCTCTCCAAAAAATGTGCAGGCTTGAGGCTTGAGACTTGAGGCCCCAAAAATTATTGTGTGTTACATTAAATTATACACAAAACATTTTCATGATTTTTTAACAGCTGAAATTTTTTTTATTATTTTTACAAAATAAATTTAAAACAAAAATATTTCCGCCACGTTTAGTTAGTATGGTCTATAGGTACAGTAATTAAAAAGGAGAATATTATCGCTATTTAAAATATTACGTCACATCAGGCAAGTTGCAAGTGCCTATACATTAGATAGGTACACCCCTGCTTTTCCTACAATATGTTATAACTTATAACCCGTACCTACATGGCTATAATATGTGAGCCGTTTTTTTTTATTGCATTATTGTTTCGTTGTAGATTTTGTTTGTCATACTATAGAAAATTATCAAAAAATAAAAAAAAGTAAAACATATAAATTGTTACTTGAGAAGTTAGGTATATATAGGAGTTCGTGTTATAAACTATTTTATCTGAAGTATTTTTTATGAATACATAGTTTAAACTTTCCGAGATTAGTGAAGTTGTTTAGATTATTGTTTCTGAATATATAATATGATTTATACTTTTAAAAAAATTTAGTCAATTGTTGACATTGTATAGACACGTTAAGTAAATAACAATTAGGTAATAATAGGAGATCAACAGTAATAGGTACCACATAATATAATCTAATACGAATATAAAAATCTGGTGTCACGGTGTTAATGTACAAACTTCTCCGTAACGGCTAGACCGATTTTAATGTAATTTTTTTTATATTTGTTAGGTATGAGAATAAGTAGTTAAGTATTTTCCACCCTCCTACCACCAACAGGGGAGGTGCTCAAACGGGGATTTAGGATTTACAGTGGAAATTTTTCTATATTGGTTATAAATTTATAAGAGAAATAAATAAATATTAATAAATTAGTATTTATTATTTTGTTTCTATTGGTTAATCGGGTAGATCAGGTGCAAGCATGCATTAAATAAAATGTTCGTACATTGCCTACTTGGGATGCTGTCGCATAATGTCTGCAATTCGGCGTTTTCGGATTGCCTACCAGGTAGTAGGTTGAGTTGCACCCAAAAGGATCAATCACAATTTTCTTTACCGGCAACTAAGTGATCCCGATAGTAATATTAATAATATAATAATATAATCCCAAATATTTAAAATCGTAACGTGAGATTTTATAATACTCTGAATGTAAATAATAATTTTTACAAATTACAAATTACAAATCAACTGCATAAGTAATAACCTATAATGTATCTAAGTATTTTTAAATATCTCGTTCCTATAATAAGATTTAATCATGCTTAACAATATTCCTGGTACAAATAGTTTTCATATTTCGATAATAATATTATATATGCTTTGGTGTTCGATATGCTTACTATTGACATAAAGTTATCCTTAAAAACTAAGCATTTACTATTTACAACTAGAATCTTATGAAACATTTTTAAGAAATTAAAGTTTATTGAAGTACCAATGTCCAATATACATTTTAATAGAAATTGAAATGGTTTTCTAATAAATATTTAATTAACGTATTGATTATTTGACCGATGATCGGTATAATACAGTAATAAACATTTTATATAATTTATATCAAATTAATAACTTGCTATAATAGAATTTGATTAAATTATTTTAAAGACAATTATAATTTATAGATAAAAAAAAATATTGTTTGCGCTGATAATTTCGTTATGTACTGATTTATTTTTTTAAACATTTTAAGCACACACACATATATTTGTATGGTTGTTTATAATTATAATAATTGCTTATCTGATATGTTTTATTAGCTTGGTGAAACACTGAATGCATTGAAACCTTCACTGATATTGACTTTGGTAAGTAAAACAATTTTAATTTAACCTTTCCATAGAACACGATTTATATATGTGTATTTTTTAATATTTATGTATCATAATTCATAATAATATATAATCATACGTTTCTATATACTAGTGGGGGTTAAACGATTTTGACACGGTGAATGGCTGGTGGGGGGTGGTGGTGGCTGATTTTAGATTCTGAGCGGAGCAATGAATGTATTGATTTTACAGTAATGTATTTAAAAAAAACGTTTATGTGTTTATATACACGAAAATAGTAGGAAAAAATGCTTTGATTTTCAATGTTGAGGTTGGTTTTTGTTAGGGAATTGAATCTAGTTTATACTTTTGAGAGTTCAGAATTGAAAATTCCCAGTATTTTTAAAAACAATTCGAAAAAAAATTAAGGAAAATTGGATGTTTACCTACGCAAAACCAATTTTTGGCAATATTTATTTTGTTGTTTTTAGTGTAACTCAAAAATACTTAATACATTTTTTTCAACAAATGTTTATTTTATCATTTTCTATGTATCAAAAGATGTTAAAAATATTTTGATTCTTTTTGAGCTATTTATAGAAATTTTAAATTTTATTTTATGTTTTTAAATATTGTTCTCGTTAATAAAATAGTTTTGGTCTATCTCTTTCCCTTTCCACTGTTTGACCACCACTGCATTATGCCTATATACATAATAATATACTATATAGCCGTATAGGTGTCGTCAATTAATTGTATTGGTAGTTTCAAGTTTTTAATATTGTATTATAATTTATAATACAATTAAAACATAGAAAACAAATAATAATAAATAGAATCTATTTTTGCATAATAATATAACATAACGCATTCACCATTCAACATTGTTTCCAATTTTCAATTATTCACGTAGAGTACCAACCTATTTCTTGGTAAATCAAGCACCACAAATAAATTGTGAATAGTTTCTGTTAATATATTATATTACTATTAGTGATATGATGGGAAATTTCAAATTACTAAAATACCAAGTAGGATAAAACTATAAAAACTAGTTATGAACGTTAATATTGTCCAATGCGATGGACAAAGTATAATATGCTGCAATATAATAATAATATGAACCTATATAATATTATGGCTACTATATAAGTATTTGAAATATTTACTGAGTAGGTAGTAGATACTATTTATTTTGTATGGGTACTACTTGTAATTTGTATAAATATATTTAGAATAGGCTTCAGTTAGTTCAGTATTGATGATAGTCTTAGACTTTAGTGGCAGTTTTTTTTTATTGCTTTAACTAAATTATCGTTTTATTGTTAATGTGTCATGCACGCTGCGCATAGCATAAATTATGTTATTTGGCGATTAAATATAAATTGTTTACTAATATTCCTGCCATAACTGTTTACCAATATAGACGTATGTATGACACAATCATTATCACCTTTTCCCCATTGGCTTTAATATAATAACAATGTAACAACAACATACGAGTTACAAAAGTGGCGTTAACGATAAACAATTTATTTACATTGTTCGTTTATTTACCCCGGGACTAACGATTTATATGTCCTAATTTCGATTTCTTTCACAATCCAAGATCTGTGTGACTGTGTGTATGCAATATTTGTTGAATGTGTTTTAATGATCTATCGTTATAAATTTGATCAATAATGCGTACTCTAATAATTAGTTTATAGTTAACTCTAATAATTAAATGTCATTCTTAGATATT
The DNA here is from genome assembly GCF_005508785.2 of Acyrthosiphon pisum. NCBI lineage: Eukaryota > Metazoa > Arthropoda > Insecta > Hemiptera > Aphididae > Acyrthosiphon > Acyrthosiphon pisum. The sequence continues at coordinate 52,129,869 of NC_042495.1, forward strand.
TATAATTGAAGTATTGCGTTCAAAAACTGTAAGTCAGTGATAAACAAGTTAAACAATTTTGAACAGTAATTGAATGCACTATGTAGTGTTGTACTAGTTATAGATAAATAGATTCCATGAAATGTGAATAATGAATATTATACTACATTAAAATATCATAATATGTATAAAATCATCAAACCTACAGCTACAAATGGGATTAAAATAAATCTTTAAAAATTGCTTTATTGAATCCTTAAATCTTAATAAATATTATTTATTTTCTACATTTTATTTATATTAAAGAAAATAATTTGGAAGGAATATCAGGAAATAAATTTATATTTTGCAGAATTACAATAAAATCACCAAAATTGACATCATTAAAATGTGTGACATGATAAATTTAATTGATTTACTGAATCATTCCATAGTTTTAATCTACGGTAGTGTAAATCAATAAAACAATATACCCACCTCTGTAATAAGAAACTTCCAGATCTTAAATTGATTCATAATATGGTTGTATACTATTTTTAGAAAACTTCTAGCACTTCTTAGCTGTAATTTACTAACCAAATGGATAAAAAATATTTCTGAGTTGAAAACGTCAAAATAGTGGTTTTATGCGTAGCTGGTACCTATAATAATATAATCTCGATATTTCATCAAAATGTGGCTATATGTTACACGTAAAATTTACGTCGTAAACAGTCCTGTAAAGAATACTTTTAAAAAGTACTTGAGTAAATATTCAAACACATTTTTTTTTAAGTATTTAATATACTACTCAAATACTTTAATTGTATAGTATTTCAAATACTACTCAAATACTTTTCAAATACTTTTGGTTTTTAAAGTGGGTTTCTAACTATCGTAATATAAACACATAGGTAGTAGGTTGTCTTATAGTTAGCTAATAGCTTAAAGGGAATTTTATTCAATGGCTATTTTTAGAAATCTGATTTTCACAAACTTTTGGGCTTCAGCTAACACACAAATACAGAATACTAAATAAAACTATTATTCTATCATTGAAGTTGACAAAAATAAAATGTAAATAAAATCAATAATAAAAAGTGGATGTCGCTCTGCTGTACAGTAGGTTACAAGTGGGTCACTGTAAAATGGATAGTATTAAATTTGAATTCAATGATATAATATCACTGTATAAGAAAAACGATTCTGAGCGGAGACGGTTTGTCAGTCTAGGTATTAGACATACCTATTATAGGTATACTTATCTATAGTATTAAAAAAAAATTGACCTATAATAGGTATCAATAATAAATTCCAAATTAATCATATTGCAATATCCATTAGGTTACGCGTTATACATCAACAACAAACCGTGGTACTATCATAGATATATAATAGTATACTTTAGAAGTTTCAAGTACCCACAAGTAATATTATACAATCACAACAAAATAACTAAAATAGTTATTGCAGGTTTTTTAATATGTAATTTCGTCCAAATTTGAACTTAAAATGACTATAAAAATAAACTGTGCTTATGTATTTCTTAGAATTTTTGGTAACAATTAAATATTTACGTGAAATCTTGTTTTAAATTTTCAATCCTTAGATATAAAAGTTGAACATTTTATAAATTTTTAACTACAAAATAATTATTCAATTTTAAATTTGATAAATTTTGTCAAAATTTCAACTTCAAATGCTTATAAAAAAAATGTGTGCATTTTTACTGTCCTAAAAGGTGATGACAGACACAAAAAAAAATTTAAAAAAAAAAAAAAATAAAAAAAAAACATACATCATTGTAAATTCAATACATTCATCGTTCCACTCAGAATCTAAAATAAAATGTCCGAAATAAAAAACCAAAGTACCAAGTTCAATACCAAAAAGTATTTAATACAAAAATAAGTATTTAAAATACTATTCAAAATACTTCATGCTGAAAGTATTCAAAAAGTTATTCAATTTTAAAAAAAGGATTTGAATACTTTTACTTAAATACTTTACAGGACTGGTCGTAAATATTCCTGTCTGGCTATTTACCTACATGAGTATATGACTATAAGCTGTTTAAACTATTTGACTCATATACTACGATGTAGAGAAGTTACTACGTTGTCTTCGATCAGTGGCGTATTTATGTTTTTGTCTTTGAGAGGGATATGATTTTATCCAGTAGCCCCACCCCGCCTCGCCTTTAAAGGCCTATTAAGACTACGAAAATGTTCGCATATTATATGCAGCCTATGGGGGGATTTATCCCCCCTAAATACGCCACTGTCTTCGATTTCATCGATCTCATCCACCTTATGTCTTGTACCAATTATAAATATGTCGCAACTAAGTTCAGTTTTGGGACAAACAATAATTATCCCCTAAAATACATTATTATTTTTATTAACCTAATTTTTTTATAATATTTTGAGGTGTAAATACAAATATTGACAAATTTGCTTTTCTAAATATTAAAATATTCGTACCTATGTACTTAATAAAAAAAACTTAAATAGGTTTAGGTATATTGTATATTATATTATATGTACATTACCATCAATTTGCTATTTGGATAATATTTTATACTTATAACTTATAAGTTATAAAAAAGTACTCTAGAATTAATACATTATTAATTAATAATTACTTTAGAAGTTATATAATATTAATTTTTTTCGTTGTGTCAAAAAGCTGGAAAATCAATACAAGGTTTCTCATACAGTCATAAGTTGTTATAATAGCAGTTTATAAATATTAAAAATACATAGGCACAATTTTTTTTTATAAGCATTGAAATTTCAAATGTTGATAAAATTGGTCAAATTAAAAATTATTTTTACTTTTTATTATGAATTATAATACTTTCATAAATTAAAATTAAAAATTATTTTAAAGTTAAAAGTTAAAAATGTATAACAAGGTTTCTCTTAAGTATTTAATACTTATTTAAAAATGATATAAACATAGTTTTTTATAATAGACATTTAAGTTAAAATTTAGACACAATTAGCTATTTTAACGGAGAGTTATGTAGTCAGTTATTTTTTTATAATTTAAAAATATTATTCGTGGATACTTAAAACGTTTAAAGTATATTGTTATATTTTATATACACAATGATATTCTCAAATACAATGTCTTCAAAAAAATAAATGCAACTTACTGTATTATAAATAATAAAATAAAATACAATTAGTAATATAATCTAACAAACTGTCTTCGCTCAGAATTGATTTTCGTATACAATGATTTTAAATATGGCGGAATTCAAATTTAACACATCCATTAGAGAGACCACCTTTGAATCTCATATATAGCAAAGCTTTCTCTACTTTTTTAAAGTTAATTTTAACCAATAATTGTTTTTTTTTTTTAGTTTGGAAAAAACACTGATAGTGATATGACATGTAAAGAAGCACATTTTGAAGGAATAGACAGGTAAAATAGAATCAGTAAATACATTTTTATTTTTTTTATTTTTTATTGATCTTAAGCATGGCAACTATGGCCATTAGCATTTTGTAGGGTGGTTACAGTTGGTTGAGGAACACGTGTATGTAGGGACGAGGCTCCTCGTCACTAAAACCCCGGATCATCATCCATTCAAGAATTAGTGACGTCGGCCGATGCTTGATCTCGGAACACGTTAGTGACTGAGGCCAACCATCGAAATACACTAGGCCCCAAAATAAAACATTATAATATACATACTAATTATAATATTTTTTTAAATTAAGGTTTACATTGGACAACAAAATATTACATAAAATCATTGCAGATTGGTGAGTAAATGAAAATTATTATATCGTATACAAAATCTCTTTATTAAATTAACAAGGAGCTAACATACTCTTATAACTATTGTTAATATATTCGGTCAGTTCAGCAGGATACTTAAGTTCTAATATTTTTTTGTAGTTGATGGACATTACATTTAATCCAATTTTTCGAAAATGTCTTATTCTAGTGGTTTCAATACCAGTTAAGTGTTCTTTTTCCCAGCAATAGTGTTCAGGTAAATGAACTAAAATCACAGTGCATAGACCAGGATGTTTCTTGAAATTAATGTATCTACTGTTCAGTTCAAATTTAACTGGGTGTACTAAAGCATCAATTATGTAAATACTCATAAGTGGCAGTTGGCTTAAAATGGTTGAATAAGAAATTTTGTAGCCTTGGAAAGTTTTTTCAAGAGTACTATTGATTTCTTTTAAGAGTCGTTTTATTCTATAGTCGCACCAAATGCTCTTTGCAAATTTATCTCTGGGTAACACTGGCCCTCGATAGTGATCACACTCTAATGTCATACACTGGTCGATAATTTTTAATTTTGTTTTTGTGTAGTCATTATTACCTCCTCCATCGTATAAATTATGCAAAAAAGAAGTATTAAATACCCTGTGGACAAAGTTCAATGGCTGTTTCTCTAAAAAAACACAAGACAATAATATATCTATTGTTTCTTGTGTTTTTAAGTTATGAAACTCTTTATTCATTATATTTTCCACTTTTATCCAAAACTCTAAAGCTGATTTAGGTTTGTAATTGAGTTGCCCAAATGGCCAAAATAAATCTCTAAATTGAGAAGGAGTAATATTGGAACCGAACTGAATTATGTATTTGGCACATCCTTCAAAAATATTTTCTGAACGTACATTAAACTTTGAACAGTAGTTCATAATTTCTACCATTAATAAAGGACTGTTTATGGTACTGTGTTTGGCTTTTATATAGCGTTCTAATGCTCTTACAATACCAATATCTACATAGTTAGAATTATTTAACTCATTTACAATTGAAGTTAGATTATTTTCACTCATTGTGTGTATGTTTGTATTAATCCACCTGGATGTAGTCTTTAGGATAATATTTGAACTAGACTTTGTTAATCGTATTATATACAACATTTCTATTAAGTCATTAATACAAAGATGATGCCAAAAGTGCTTTAAACGTCTCTCTAAAAGATTCATAATGGTTTTTCTACTTTTCTTTAACAGGTGTAAAATTCTGAAAACTTGAATTACATTTTTTTCATTGATTTGATCAGATTTTTCCATTATTCCAATCCAAAGTTGGTCTGCGGTCTTGACTTCATTTAATTTAGAAAATGCATCGATTGATCTGCATAAATTATCTATATTCAGTTTATTTTCGGTCACTCGGCATAAAATTTCTTCAGTTATTTTATTTTTAAATGTGTCTAATGGCAATACTCGAACACGATCAATAGGTATTAATTCTAGTGTTCCAACAACAGCAGAGTTATTATCTCCTTTCATAATAATTTCCAGCAGTTTTTCTAATATTGGTGTTTTGGTATAATCTATATTTGATTTGGTATCTAATATTGATGATAATTTATTTGTTGCTACGTGAAATTTAAAGTTCTCTAGTTCTACTATTTTTTTCAGAGCACATAACGCTACCGCTGGAGTTATCTCATCAAGCATTACTATTTCTAGTAGATCCACTAGGGATTTTACCGAGGAACATTTTTTAAAGCCTCGAATAACATCTACAATTTCTTCATCAGCTTTTTTGCGATCTGTTTCATTCTTTAGATTATTTAATTTATTAACTAGTTCATCATTATTAATTTCCGTTTCTCCAGTTCCAGTACATTCTTCATTACAGCAAATTTCATTACTACATACATTACGTACAATCAGTGGTAGTTCCCTTATTTCAGCTCCTTCTTGAATGAACGCAAACGTATGTCCAAATCTGTCAGCTTTATACCTACATTGTGTGATATTTATAGCTTTTAATGCATTTAAATAGTTGATTCTGTTAAAAAATAATTGTTGGATTACAATTCTTGACATATTTGATATATTTCACAAACTTAAATATTCATAGAACTAAATAAATACCAGAAAAACAAACATTATTATAAGACTATTTTAGATTTTATTAAAATTTAGTTAAATTTACATTTACACTATGCTGTTTAATATGATGATAATATCATGTAGGTATGTAAATAATTATTAAAAATTGTATTATTATTTGTGAGCACTGAGTACTGATTTTTTACTGCAAAATGCAAATCATAAATCTGGAACTGATAATTGATAATAGATGATACAGACTAAATATTGTTACCAATCGCGGTTAGTGATGGTATTAGTGGTATTGACGTCAGATTTGGTTGAAAATTCAGTGCTGAAATTACAATTTTACCGCTAGATATCACCACCTTTCTACCTATGTAATTTTAAATAAAACTTTATGTATGAATCTTTATTTTTTGAGTCGGACATCTCGAATCGTTCGTGATGAACTATCTAAAAATATTGTTGTATATTGAACACGTCATAATGTACAATAACAGGCGTGTGTCTTATATTTTAATACACGTTTGCGAGTAATAACATGCCATATTGTCATTCGTGTGTACAATATATTTTGTCTTCTGACGTCCATTCTATTAATAAATATCTCTTAAATTCCGGTAGAGTGGCCAACGATTGTTATTCGTCTTGCCCAATGTTAGTGTTTACGAATTTATTCAAACGTATCGAATAGGAAAACGGCCGGAATAAACATAAGACAGCTAGGATAGAATATCATTAAAATCGAAAAAAAACCGATAGGTGCGATGGTTACTGCTTAGTTTGCTGCAGTATACTGATAATAGTATTTTTTCCTGCATTCCTATAGGAGTATAATAGATTCATGGATAGCCCTTATAATAGGACCACCCATTTAAAAATGTTAAATTTTTAGCGCAATTGGGGAATGGGTACTTACTGGGACTTAGCACCGGTAAATTATAAACTAAAGGCTAAAACCGTTAACATATTATACTACAAACAATATACATAAATATACCGTATATGTTGGTATAGCATAAGAAAAAAAAATTGAGTTGATTATAATATGATTGTATTTTTATTTTATTTTATTATCTGATCATCAACGATGCTTCTATGTATCCATACGATTTAATACCAATATTAGATACGATTCCGAGACACGAGTTGAAAAGATATTACGTTTATTCATTAATTGTTTAGTGACCGTAGCCCCCGCCCAGTCTTGTAAAGAATACTTTTATTTTGTTTTCGGAATACGTATTCGAGTAAATGAGAATTAAAGTATTCAGAATACTATTAGAATACTTTTTTCACAACTAGTTTTTGTCAGATTTTGAATGGTTGGTAATTAACATTTATTAATTAATAATTAAAAATACATTTTAATCATGTTATATATTAATTTTTGACCACATATGATACTGCCGATAAGGACCATACGGGGTACAACACTTTGGTGTTTCTAAAAATAATCATGTGGGCCAATATTATATACCGTTCAAAGAATAAAATTAATGTTCATGATTTATAATATGTCTTGTCACAAATTTAAAACTATTTTTCTGGATTGGAAAAAAGTATTTTTTTAATGAATAAAAAATACAAATAAAAGTATTCAAAATACGTATTTGAATACTTAAAAAAAAAAGTATTTAGAATAGTATTCGAATATAAAAAAAGTATTCAAATACTTTTATTCGATTTATTTTATATATATTTATATGTATTTATATGTCCTGAAATAATTACATTTTTTCCAAAATAAAAAAATAAGAAATACAGTTGAATTTTTAAAGATTTATTATTATTTTCGAAAACAATTGAATAATTTATTTTGGGGCGCTATTACAAGTTTTAGGTTGGCTAAGTCCTCCACAGCCCCCCTATAGTTGTGCTTATGATTATAAGTTATAGGTTACGAGTTTGTATAAAATAAATATACAGTTTAATTCTATATATGCTATTATTTTACTGTCTATATATTTTTTCCATGTCAGTCAATTAATATGAAGGGCCCCTCGGCTTTGCTAGTTTATATTTTAGTTTTTAGGACGGATGAATTTTTATTATTATTGTGCTCTTGTTAAGTAAATTAAGGTTAAAGATTAAGTTTGTTTATTAACTATATAAAAATGTAACTACTGAACATTCGTTCAGATCTTAAATCATTAGCGATCGCAGATTTTGACTTTAGATGTATTATTACAAGTTGTTAAGTTTGGGTCATTTCCTAATATTTTTAAATTTACCCAGAACTCTTGAATACTCAAAGTACTCTTTTTATTTTTTTTTTTCATATGCTACAAAATCTAAATTTTACACAACATAAATTAATCGTTTTTACTGAATACTTGAAACACGAAATGATTCGTATAATAGGTATCATACTTTTAATTAAACAACATTTGGATTACGATTAAAATACGAATTGTACACTTGAGATAAATTTGTTCAAATTTCATAGCAGAACCTTATCAAGAAAACTTGAAAATACACACAAGATTTTAATCTTAACCTAGGTGAATTGAGCTCTGTTTAGAATCATTTTTCAAATGTCATAATTTATCAATGTTTACAGTTATATTCTCACTGGCCCACAAAACTCCTGAGTTTTAATTTTTTTGTTTTGTGTAAGTATAATATGCACTTGGTCGTTGGTTTATTGGCATAGGGAAAATATTTGGAAACGTGGATCCGCTGTTTTAAAAATATTTATTATACATGAGTATGTTCAATAAAATATGAAATAATAGAAGTTGTTTTTCATTGGAATAGAAATTATAATGATTCATCATATTATCATTATTGTTTATTAAAAAAAAAAAATATATATATATATAATATAATCGCAAAATAATTAAGTTGAATGACGCCAATTGCTTTATCATAAAATAATTGTATTAGTTTTAAAATCTTAAACGTTTCTTTTTCGAATCCATTAATTTATTGATAATATAAGTATAACCATATTCCATAAGCTACGTTGTGAAAAAAATCTTATTAAAATTCGTGTGAGTATAAATAATACGGCAACTGTATTTCAAAGTAAAAAATAAAAATACAAACATGTGCTTAATAATATCTATGTAATAGCATATTAGTTTTATTATAGTAGTATCTATATTATAAATTCAATGCCAATAGTAATAATTACTTTTATTATTAATTTTAAATTATTTATGTCGCTCACAAATATTTCATACACATAACATTATTATTAAACGTGTTTAGAAAATGTTTTATCGTTTATGATGCATTTTATATTTATTTAATGATATCGCATACTGAATAGTGTTAGTGACATCATATTTTGTTTTAAATTTCCTAATAAAATATATAGTAAATTATATTATTTTAAAATTGTTGAATATAGAAATAAAATAATAATATACCTAGATATCATAGTATTCTATTCTCTGTAGTGTTGTAGACACCGCTTTATAGAACATCATAATGACTTGTGAATTTAGTTGCCTATATTCTTTAAGCTGACATGCGCCCTGAAATTATATTATAAGTTATAACGTACATATAATTACATCAGTAGTACAAATACTAGACCTATAATTTCAGTTAAATCTATTTTTTTCGGCCTATGAATTGATAAAAATGTACAATGACTAATGAGTGTCAGAACTACCTACAGTTTATTAGTTTAGGTCAGTTTAGGGGATCTTATTACATTTTATTGTTTCAATTGTGAATTATTATCTAAACATAAAACATTATCATAGCCCATAAGTACTTGTATGTTATTTTTATGTTTCAGCCGCGTTATCAAAACTGATTACGAAAAAGAAGTCATGAGGTACGCGACGAAAGTCACTTGCAACGCTCACAAGTCCGTGATGGCAAAGTGTAAGCCGGGCATGTACGAATATCAATGCGAAGCTAACTTCCTACATTACGCTTATTACGTCGGAGGGTGCAGGCACGTGGGCTATAACAATATATGCTGTTCAGGCATGAACGGCGCCGTCCTGCACTACGGACACGCTACCGAACCAAACTCTAAAGAGATCCATGACGGCGACATGTGGTATAATATTAAAATAATAAAATATGATACAATATTTTGTTTATAGGTGTTGACACATGTAAATTTATTTAAAACTTTATCTGTACCTATTAAATATTAGTTGAGTACCAATATATCGCGACGACAAAGAGTACAATGTTTGTAAAAAAAAAAATGGTGATTCTTATCGTTCATCGTCGTTGTTATATATATTCGTGTCTATATACCTACTTTCCATAATATAGGTACCAAATCATAAAGAATTAGCATATGCCATATAGTGTAGGCATGCGTCAAAATTGAATAAAACATTTAGTTTTTGACATCAGCGCCGCGATTTTGTTTAGGAAACAAAGAACACAGCTCGAGATCAATACCGTTTAAATTTAATAAATATGTAAATCTCAACTTTTCTTCTTATACCTATTTCGTGCAATGGATCGTGTCTCCAAAAATGCCCGTATAATATAATATAGCCTATAGGTATAATATATTATAGGTATACAGGATAATTTACCATATTGTGTGTTCACCCCGTTTTCCTTCATTAATGAATTTATTGAAAGTCTGTGTTTTAGAATTTTTAACTAATAGATATAATATACTTAAGGATCATATTTTAAAATACTTCGATTTTTATATTATTTGAGGAATGCTCTTAGACAATGGGCAATACGCCAATACCGACTTCTTTTAGATTCTGAGCGGAGCGATATGAATGTATTGATTTTACAATGATGTATTATTTTTATTTATTTACAATTTATGTTTTGTGTCTGTTTACACGATAAGTAGTCGAAATAATGCTTCGATTTTCAACTTCAGTATCTTGTTTGATGGGAAAGTGAATCTAGTTGGTGCATTCGGGAGGTCAAAATTTGGTTGAAGTTCCTAGTAGTTTTTAAAAGTGTTGGGGAAAAAAAATGTTGAAAAATGTTTTAGACAATTGGATTTTGGTTTTTGATGAAACTTAAAAACAAATAACCGTAGATAGATAAAATTATTACTGAATGTTTATATTAGCATTTTTTTATAGGAACATCATATAATTTTCAAAATATTTTGACTTGGTCTGAGCTGTTTACGGACATTTTCAGTTTCCACTTTTTTTAGTTTTTTTTTTAAAAATTGTCAATACCTTTGCATTTATTGGGTCAAAAAGGTAAAACATTTAATACAAAGCTCCTAATATAATGTTACAATGGGAGTTAAAAAATATTAAAAATATTTAGTCTCAATTTTTTTTATAAGCATTTAAAGTTTGAATTTTGACAAAATACGTAAAAATCACGAAAATATGCACGGCAAAGCATGAAAATTTAATACAAGGCTCCTGATATATTACAATAAATGTTACAATACTAGTTGAAAAATATTAAAAATACATAGGCAAAATTTTTTTTTTATAAGCATTTTAAGTTCGAATTTTGACAAAATGTATCAAATTTAAAATTATAAAATTATTTTGTAGTTATACAATTATAAACTGCAGTTCAACTTTTATAACTAACATTTAAAACAAGGTTCTACGTAAGCTTATTATACAACTACAAAATATAAAAATATAAAAACAGTTTATTTTATAGTTATTTTATGTTCAATTTTAGACGAAATTAGATATTTAAACGAAGATGAAAGATTTTAGAATTGTGTTATTTTAGAAAACATTTTTCGTGGGTTCTTGAAACTTTTAAAATATATTATTATATACAAATATGATAATAAACAAATAATATAAATTCAACTTAATCGGATATTGTATTAATAATAATAATATAATTAATATAATATAAAATATCCTAAGCTGACAAAATATCGTTTCCGCTGAGAATTGTTTTTCGTATATAATAATTATATTATAGTTAGGCTTGCGCGATTATTCTTTGACAAAACCGATTATCAATTATAGGTTCCAATCGACTTTACCGATTAATCGGACATCCGATTAATCAATCGATTTATTATCAATCAATTAATCCAACTACTGCAATACTAAAAGTAATTCAACAATTGAACTAAAAAAACCGATTAATTTATTTAACAATAAATAATATGGTAATAAATTATATGGCCCTAAATTCCGTCCATACAATTGTGTGTAGGTACTACGACACACTTTCTGTAGTACGAAATGTAAAAGTGTGTTATTCTAATTAAACCTTTATAATTATATTATGTATAATTTAATACCTTCACATTTTTTTATATTTTAATGGTTTTTGCCAAACCATATTTTAATTATTATCTACGTTCTACACAGACACACAGTAAACAATATTTTGTGTTGTTACGTCTTATACTCTTATTATATAGTTATTATTATAAACTATTCATTGTTATTGAGAGTAGCTATTTTTATTATTATCAGCTATTACTAGTGAAAAGTGGTAGGTATATAGTAAACTATATATAGTGTTTCAAGTGTTTATTTAGAAATAATTTAGATTTGACCGATTTGGGACTATGTGTGTAGTACGAAAATTTGGAAATTTTATGGACTGGGCCCCTAATATAATGGATATTGGATAGTCAGAGTTAGAATTTTTTATTATTGTTTTTATTTATTACTGACTGGTTGTGTACAATGTACATTGTACATGACAAACAATTTCAAAAAGACTTTAACATAATTAATTAAATAACAATTACATAATAATTATATTATAAGCATAACAAAATAAATAAAAAACTGTAAAAACATAAGTAATGTCATATATAAATAAAAAAAAAAAAACAATCAATAATAAATTAATGATTATTTTTTTTATTGATTGATCGATATTAATCGATTTAATCGAAATAATAATTAATCGGTGTATTAAGATAATGTAAAATCACCGATATGACCGATTAATTATATGTATAATCAATTAATTGTTATAACCATGCAGGCCTAATTATAGTAACCTACTGTACAGCAGAGAGACACCCACTTGCCCACTTTTAAAAAAAAATATGAGAATCATCTTCTTTCCTGTAAAATGTCAGCAGAGAACTTTTTGAAAATTTTTAATGTTGATGTAATTAAAATATTAAATCGAAGTCGAATAAGAAAAGTAGTGTTTGTATTATTTAATTTTGTGTTCTAAGGATAATATAATATTATATATGATAATAAGTTTGGAAGATATGGGTGACATGACAAATTGAAAATTATAATAATTAATATTAATAATTTAACATTTTATAATTTGTAAAATATTTCTGAATGTATAATCAGTATAATATATATAAAATTATAAATAGATACCTATTACATCAATTTAATATTTTTATACAACTATTTTTTAAAACTATTGTTATTATAATATAGATCTTAACTACCCAGAAACTACTCGTTCAAATTTTGATTTAGTAATATCAACATTTTGAAAAATGATCAACTGCTTAAAAATGTACAATAAAAAAGTTGGTTCTCATTTGAAAATAAGTAGTTTGTAACATCCCAGAACACTTCTGAAATGGTATAAAATATCTAAGTATTTGAAAATATAGTGCCTATAAAATATAAGAACCTATTATATTTTAATTATATCTATTATATTTTGTATGTAAGGAATAAATGGGGTTGTATGCTTGGTGAATCATCCTGTATACCTGAATTGTTATTTATTTTTTTATAGTAGAACACATACGCGTGGCTTCTTTAAAAAAGTAAGTCGTTCAGTAATGTATTAATATTATGTATATTTTGATTATGTCGATACGGCGGATGATAAACATCAACTCTATCCGTTTTAGGTAGGAAATAATAGTTTACAGGCATTCGTTGTAGCGCGTATATATATTGATTTTTTTTTCATAATTGCAAATTATCTATAATATAGACATTAGACGTAGGTAAGTTAACATTTCATTTTTTTTGAATCTAGTATGACCCGTGGAATAATTTCTTGATTTCCGTTTTTATAGACTCTGTCATCGTACTATCTGGTATGATGGACGATGGCAAAGAAAATATAACATTTTTACAATACTAAAAGAAAAAGCCACCTAACTAACGCCCATATATCTCCCCAATTACTCGACGGAATTTGTTTTAAACTCGTTAAGTACCTACAACATTTTATATCAAGCCATTTCAGTAATATTACCTTACATGTATACTCGCTAGCAGCTGCATCCAAATCACAGAACTTATGCAGCAATGCAGCATAGCCTCATAGTATTATAATTATGCACTGCGCTTATGGATCTATGCGAATAATAAGTAATAACTAATAAGTAATAGGTAAGTCAAAACATATTGATTAGGTATAATACGATAGTTGATGAGTTATTAGTGATTACTGTTATCTGATTTAATATTAAATTAGTTGTCAACATAAATATATTGAACGTGTGTTTGTTGGTTTGCAGTTTGTTTGATATGGGAGCATCGTACAGCGGCTATACGGCAGACGTGACTGTATCATTCCCAGCTAATGGAAAGTTCACCGATGATCAACGCGTGATTTATAACGCCGTGCTTGCGGCCAGCCGTGCCGTTATGAACGCCATAAGACCAGGTATACATTATGGTTGAAATATACAAGGTTATTGCACATATACTCTTTCTCAATCAAATATTGTATAATAAAAACAAAAATGGCAGCGTAAAGGGAGCCAATAATAATCAAGTATGTAGTGTGGAATTTTGAATTTGTTAGCTTTTGTCAGCGTATTTTTGATGATAAGAAACATTGATATTTGTGATATCCCTTTACACAGTCATTTTGTTACTGATGATAACAATCCGAGTCGATATGCAATAACCTGTATATTTTAACCATGGTATACATTTACTAGGCTGTCACTTGAATTCCTCTGGTCTGACCCTCAGATACCCTTCCCACGATTTTGAAATCAATGCAATTTTAACTGTTAAATTTTGTTTTTTGTCAATTGTAGTTTCGTTATCATGACAAAAATAATGTTTATAGGTTAAGTAATATAATTGAGTTTTATTTAATTTTTTTGTAGTAACATGAGATTCTATTTTTGTAATAAGCAGGACGGTTTATAAAAAAATATTTTTTTAATTGGCTTTGACTGCTTACTATTTATCTATTAACGTAGATTTATGTAGGTAATACATTAGCAGACCTACCTGGTTGCGCATTATAACTGGTTAAATAATAGTAGGTACCAAAAAATTGCCATTTTTCATCCTGATTCTCCAAACACTCAAGTATCCACACAACCATCATTGTCTGAGCCCGATATTTAAGTAAAGTTGTTTTAGGTGTTTCCTGGGTGGATATGCACATACTGGCCAACAAAATCACGCTTAGAGAGCTGCGCGAAATTGATTTACTTCGCGGTGACGTTGACGAAATGTACGAAGCCGGTCTTGCCGCCATATTTCAACCACACGGGCTTGGGCATCTACTGGGAATTGACGTGCACGATGTTGGTGGTTACTTGGAAGGACATCCAGACAGGCCGCTAAAGCCAGGCGTTAAGGCCCTAAGAACGGCTAGAAACTTGGAAGCGGGCATGGCACTCACTGTTGAGCCGGGTTGTTATTTCATCGAACCGGTATAACAATACACTTTTTTGAAATTTGATTTGATTTGATGTTTTTGATTTTGTATATTATAATGTGGGGTGTAATGTTGCGCCCGTGGCGTCTTTTAGGTCGTTTATTCATATGTAATGTATGTCGAACAGTGGCGTAGCAGGCAGGGGGTTGAGATAACCCCCTGTGCCAACATTTTTTAGATTAGGCAATTTATTTTGAAATTCCTTTTTTTGTTAGCGAAGGTCATCCAATTTCTATATTAACCCCTCTAAATGTAGGTCTCAGTATATCTAGGTACTAAATTAATCGCGATTTCAAACTTTATCGTGTGAATGTTTCAGCTGTTAAAGCGGGCTCTCAGTGATCCGGTACTGTCCAGGTTCTTGAACGAAAAAGTGCTGAAACGGTTTTGGAAGTTTGGTGGCGTGCGTATAGAAGACAACATTTTTGTTACGGAACGTGGAATCGAAAACTACACCCCAGTACCAAGGACGTAAGTTCAAAGTTTGAAGTATAGAGTTTTATACTTTTGACGATGGGACACCGATGGGTATGTTTGCCGTTTCTGCTTATCTGTATTGAGAAAGACCACACGATCAATAAATTATACCCCAGCGGGTTTTGAGCCAATATTACTTGAGTAAAAAACTCCTGCAGTTGTCGAGTTAAACCATAAATAATGATAACTAGGGCTAGGATTTATAAGCATTAGTATATATTTTTTTTCAACGTCCTTTTAAAAATGTGTTAAGTTATGTCCATGAATTGCCTAATATTGATACAAATAATCTATTTTTTATTTTGTTTATTTTAAGAACCATGCAGCTTATTATATTGCACACTTTAAAGGAGCACACAACACAAAAAAAAAAATTATTTAAATTATTTTTAAATGTTAAATTATTGTAACTATGGCTATATGAAATGATTTGGTGAAAATCCGATGTAAAAAAAATTATTACTTTAAGAGATATTAAGAAATGTAAAATAGCCGCGTGATGTCATTGGGCCCTACTCATCGTAATTACCTATCTTATTGAATAATGTGAGTAAAAACGTAAAACCTATACCATTATCCTTAGAATTGAACATTCTTTCAATTAAAAAAACTTATTTTTTGTGTTGTGTGCTCCTTTAACTTTAAACAAAAAAAAATACGTGTTTTTTGGTACCTATATATAAATTAATGTAGTGTAAAATGCTAGATATACTATGATGCAAAGGTGGGCAAGTTAATGAAAATAATTAACTCAAGTTAAGTTAAGTTAAGAGGACACAAGATCGATAAGTTAAAAGTTAACAGTTAAAAAATTATAAATTTAACTCGATAAGTTAAAAGTTAATATAGAAAAAAATATTAATTTAACTCAGTTTAAAAAAAGTTAATCTATTTTTTTTAATTAGTAATAGTATGCAAATCACATAAAGAGTGAATGTGTTTTTCTAATTTCTAATTTATTAGTTATAAAAAACAATTTTATTGAACTTTTATCATGATGTACACTGTATACCCTTTTACTTTTACTTGACTATTATTTACTAATTTAAACTATACTCATCTCAAATTAATAATTTAACAAATATATTTTTTTATATCATATAGCAATTGAATAATTTAAGTTATATAACATTCAAACATAACAATTGTTATTTAAAATTATTAATTTTTTAAAAACATTTATAATTGCAATTCGTATAATATATAATTTACAACTTAATAAAATATATGAATATATACAAAATTATATTATCAAGAAAAAGAACAGAAATGTTTGTGTTTTTGGTATTGGATTATTTTTATTTTATACTGACATAGTAATATTTACGTATAAACAAAAAATTTCAAAATGTTTTTAACTTGATGGATTTTTTTTAAATTAACTGAGAAAAGCTAAGTTATTTCAACTGTAAATTAAACTAGTTAAGTTCATAAGTTGATTAGAAAATAAACTAACTAGTTAAGTTAAAAAGTTAAAAAAAAAATTAACTTTAACTTTTTAACTAGTTAATGCCCACCTTTGCCATGATGTATACGGTCCTAATTTAATTTTCATAAAATCAGTAATTTTGTTGACTGACAAAAAATAATGTAAAAATGTATTGAAAATACTATAGATTTATTTAAAATTAAAACCGACAAAAAAATTATTTTGCTTGTATAAAAAGTAAATGTATTAATTTCATTTTAAAATTATTAGATGCTGTACTTTTTCATGATGGTGGGGAATTTATTGGTAAATTCATATTTTAATTTCATTGCATATTCTAACAAAATTAAGTGCATATTTTACTATTTTAGATTGTATATAAATCCTAGCCTCAGACTTTTTATCATTAGTTAATTTTTTGGATTTTATGACAAGTTAAAAATATTTGTTTCCAATATTCTGGCCTATAATACACTGTTTTTGGTGGTAGTTAATGACCGAGCTTAGATTTTTAGTATCGCACTGCTCCTTGAGGAAATACGCAGGAGAGATGGCAAACGTCGGTGTAACATTTACTATGTAGTAATTACTAACTGCGCTAAGTAATGAACGTGTATGTTAATTCGTTATTTTGTGTTAGTGTCGAAGAAATTGAAGAGTGGATGAGTAAAAAAGAAACGATCGCTTAGATCAATGTCATCGAATATGATACGTTGCGCCATTTAATTGGATTAATTGATCAACAATATTACTTATTTTAATAACTAAACGGGAAATGTTTAAAAACAAATTATACTTATTTTCAAAATTATTGCTCAATTTGTTTATTTTATATACAGTTTATTATATTATTATGTATAATATTGTAAAAATAGATTTTAGCTGCAGTGATTATAAACTTAGTAACTTAATTTTATATAATATGGTGTATAAATATGGTATGTTATGGTAGATAACATAACAAAACGTGTTAATTCATTTCTTATAATAATAAGTGTGCATTTCGGTTTTGGATATTTACGGATTTTTTTAATCGCGTAACGAATAACACGCCGTTATAATATTTTAATGCATACATTTTTTTACTTGGCACGCTATGTAAAATAAAAATAACAAAATCAACAGCCCGACGCTGACCACGTCTAACAAAAAATATTGATAAAAATCAAAATCCATCGCCAGAGATGCAGTGTTGGTCGAATTCCCGTGTCTGATCACGTACTCAGTCCAAAACACGGCTGTTTCCAGTGCACTTGATGGCCTGTCCCTGAATCTTGCTGACAACTCGGATGCCTTTGACTTGTATCTTAAATAAATTTCATGAACGTTTTAATATTGTGTATATATGTGCAATGTACAAGTGCAAAAAAAAAACTCGTGATGGTATTTAGTGTTGCGATTTTGTGGACTGTCTTACATTCAAGGCATTTAAATACAATACCTCTTATTCTCACACATACGGTGTTAAAGGAGTGTTTTTTATTCTATATAGCTAGTAAAGGCGTTTGCATGTATAATATATTTATATATATATATATATGTGTATAATATATTAAGTTATTTTCGAAATATTATTATAATATATAATATATAAATTATAAATAATATTATTATAAATATTATTTAAACAATTTTTGGTTCAATTAACTTTTGCTTATAACATATAATATAATTATAATATTGTCAATTATGTGGTTACGTAAAATAAATTTTGTTTTTATTCAAAAATGATTAACCGTATAGAGTTGAATTTTTCACCAAATATTTAAATTCTCATTTTTTAGACTTATAAATATCTTAGCTCTTCTGAGCTATTTATCGACTTTCTTACTTGTTCGACTTATATATGATACATTATTTGTTTCTTAGTTAAATAGCTTGAAAATTGAATACAAGGTAGTGTATATTTATTATTTGTTATGATTTATGACCAAAAAATTAAAATTATCGAAAATTCATATTCATTTTTATGTTTAAATTTGTACTAAATTCGTTAATGATTTATCAGATAAAATTCAAATTTAACACATTCATAACAGTAATTCCTCGATACCTAATGCACAGCATAGTGACTTCCCCGGGGTTTTTTTTATAAGAGGTTCTTGCACGAGACATTATATGAAATATATAGATAATAATATTACTTAGTCTTACTTGCTGTCCATGATGATAGACTGAATGCTTTTGATCAGTTTTTCTACGGTTATCTGTTGATGGTCCAGTCCGATGGCTATGCCTTTTGCAACACAGTCGGCGACGTTCGACTGCTGATCGCCGAACACAGGTATGCCGATCATCGGCACTGCAAAGTGCACAGCTTCCATAACGCCCATAAGGCCACCGTGCGTTATGAATGCCTTAACGTTTTTATGGCCTGTGAAAGCACAATCATAATATTATATATATTGTATAGACTATATGTGTTACGTGTATATTACAAGTTGTGTACTAAAAATAGCCTATCTACAACGCCGTATTATTTAAATATAATAATTTGAATAAGACATTATAATATTATTCCAAGTGGCATTTTCGGATATACCAGAATTATTAAGACAGTACATTTTTAGTTATTTTCTTGATATTTCAGACGTTTGTTTGGGTGAGCTAGCGGCTAGGCCCTCTCAGTTTACGAAGATAGAAATTTTAACCAGTCCCTATTTAATCAAATAAATAACACTCTAAAGCGGTCAATCTTAATGATATATACGATTGAACATGTAAAAAACGGAGTATTAAGTTGTGTTCAATTCATTTAGTATAATATCTACATAATATGGTTTTGAATTTCTTTAATGCAGTGATGAGAACGTGGGATTTATTCCACTATTGTGTGATTTTGTTCCAAGAAAAGTCACAATTTAATCATTGGTCGTCGTTATAATATTCAATTATCAGCATAACGACTACATATCCGTCGTGGAACTTACTTAGGATCTGCTGTTGGGGCATCCACTTGGACACTTTAATTCGTGCGGATATCATTTCACCCTCGTATTTCCACAGCACGCAATACGGTAGCGCTTCGAAAGCCCGTACGAATGCCGTCGTGAACTGTACCGGAAACGACGATCCCTTCAACAACGAACCAAAAGACACGTAAATGACACCTTGGTCGCACAAATCACAGTAATCTGTCCATTCCTATTGCATCACCAGTTCAAGAAACACAAAGATATTATCAAAATGTAAATAATAATTCTAATGATAAATGATTGATAATATGGTTTGTGGATATAATTATATGAAAGTGATTTAAGTGCATTTACCTACGTATTTAATTGAATTTATTTATTACGATGAAAAAAATTTGTTTTGTTTTGGTGTATGTATTTTAAAAATTGATAAATTGTTCAACTTGTTTTCCAATTTGGTAATTTGGACTTTGGAAGTACGGTAGTGTATTTTTCATTGTAATTGCGCACTATTTATAATTTGTCAGGAGCGCTGCCGAAAATTCCTACGCCTGAATGTATAATACTTACATTGGCCGCGTTTTCAAGTTCTGCAGGTTGTGTGATGTGCAAGCCACCCACTTCTACGGCGTTGGGAACCGTTGGCCTGGGCTGAGTCAAGCTGTGATGGGCGTTGACCAGCACAAGTGCGGTGCGTCGGCGCGTGATTTCAGGAACCGGTGGTGTGCCGGGACCGAAGTGCCGCCGGACCAGTTCGGTGGACGGGCCGTCGGAGAAGGCATGGAAGCCGATCGCTCCGAAGTGCGTGGCCAGCGCGTTGATCAGCCGTTGGGCGAACGACATGCCGTGGCCGGTGTACGTGAGTAGGTGGTTGACCAGGTACGCTGGGTTCTGCGGGTTGGCCACGCGCTGGTTGAGCTGCGGCGAGTAGTTGGACGTCCGGATGGACACCAGGGGTGCGTCGTACGCGTGCGCAAACGCTGAGAAACAGTCTGTGGCGAATGCTTCGGTGAACACCACGTCAAACGTGCGGGGCTCGTGGATCAGCGCACGGACTAATGGGTGTTCGAATGTGGCTTCGCACACCCGGTGATTCATTCGGCACAGATCCCGAAGCCCGGTAACCGGATCAACGCGGTGTCCGAACTCCTTGGTCACGTTCAGCTGGCTGATGACTGGCGGAAGCGAGTCTGACACGTCCACGTCCACGTACCGGCCTCCTCCGCCGACGTTGTCTTTGCGTCGCGGGAACGGGCTGATCACGGTAACATGGTGACCGCGTTCGGATAGCGCGACCATCAGCGGTTCGACCATGGCAAAGTGACTGTGGCCGTTGTACGGGAACACGGCCAATATCCTGGCGCCACTTGTTGCGGGCGTCCATGCCAGTGATAACACCATAACCGCCAACATGCTCACCTGCAGCCCTACCGCCCAACGACCAGTTGGTTCTATAACTAGAGCCGTCATCTGTAGAAATAATATTAATAATATTACCTATATACATTTATTACGTCGTGATGAAATCGAATCTGGTGATATACATAATACATGTATGATATTACATGTAGCACACAGTAGGAAGACCGGCTATTAATCGGACGAATAGTTTCGATGTTAAGCGGGGAGAGAAATATTTATTTCAGCTTTACAAAGGTAGATGTATATGGGTATATAATATATACAGTACTATGAAAGCACTTAGAGCTGTATTAACCACCCAGCCGCCCAGGGGTAAATATTATGTACTCCCTTATTAAATATCATCATAGAGAAATAGAAAGTGACTACACACTGCCTACCACTCTTTCCCAGCAGATCTCTCATATTTAAATGAAAAATGCCTATAAATGTTTATAATATATTTATAAAAATAACTATAATCAAATAAATTATTATATCTAAATAATATGTATTAAATAATTATATCTCCCACATACACTAAAAAAAAATAGTACCTACCTACCATATTTTAAAAATAATCTAGTTAATTTTAGATTAATTTTTGACTTGAGTTGACTGTTGAAAACTGATGGATAATCTAGGACCAATCAATTAGTTTTGAAAGATTATGGAAACTGATGACATATTTTCGTTTATAAAAGTGGATCTTGGATATTTTTTTATTCGTTTCAACAAAGTAAACGTTCTTACTCTATAGACCCTACAAGGCTACAACCTAATTATTGCACTAGATGAAGCAATTAAACAAAATATCTACAATTTAGTTTGAACATTAGAGAATGTTTTTAATGCCCGAAATTCGCTAGGCTCAACTGGTGTGAAAAATAATGCACCGAGATGCTTAGATCATATCATTTACATGATTCATTATCCCGGTGCGCGATATTATCTCGAATGAAAGTTCGAATTATACAACTCGAATACGGAATAATATAATATCAACTTCGCAAACTTTATTATTTTCTGCGCTATTAAATATTATCAAATATAATAATGATTATGCGAGTATTCTTCTATGAATATAATCGGAACTAGTTTTTGACAATAACTCGATGGGTGTTATTTTTACGGTTAGAACACACACAGTTATTTCTTAATACAGGGTAATATAAGAATTTATATTTGGACATTGGAAAAGATGTTGGTGGAACGGTAATAAACAATATAAAATTCTAGTCCAAGACTATTTACATAATATATTATTTACAACAAAAATATCTATAGTTAGAAAACACACGTACTTTTTCCTCATGCCCTCGTTTATTATCGAAAAATTAGTCGTCCCTGTAACTTGGAAATGATCCTGATTCTGATTCACCCGAATGGAGTATGTGATGGTTAAATGGAAGGTCGTGCGAGATATTGCCACTGCGACAATGTGTCTCTATATTTTATCATTAGCGGTGCAGCCTCTTTTACGATATCAACGACCAACGCACACTGCAAGTGTTAGCAGTTATAGTTTGACAAGATCGTCCGTCCGGTTGTACTGCGACTGCCTGCCGTACCAGTTCATATATAAAAACACGTTTGACCTGGTTTTAATATGATAAATATTGTGGGTAAGTATACAGTGTTAGTATATAGCTTAAGTTTTAGCCCTTAATATCCAGGGCCAGATTTATAATTTAGGGCTTATGAGCATGTTAAAATAGTAAATTTTCGGTCATTTAAAATGTTCATAACTCACATTAAAATTAGAATATAAAAAATACCTATGTGATTGACTAAATAATATGCTTATTTATAAATTTGGTAATAGATCAAATCACTCTAAAATTAAAAAAACAGAGTCAAATTAATCATTCAGAATGTCACGCGTTCGTAAGACGGTGACAGCGCACGCGGGTATGGTTTCCTCTAATTGCTCATTATTAAATACATCTAATCTCAATAAAAAAGTATAATTACGGTGTATGGGGAGGGGGGTCTTGTGCCCCCTTAAATATGACCTTGATGCTGTGTATAAAAAAAATATATCAAGAATCAAGATAAATATATTTGTTTATTTTCTAAAAAAAAAATGATGGTATCCACCTATATGGTTGCGGCCTAAGGGCTAGGGTCTCGTTTCCTCCCTAAAATCGGTCCTGATAACGTGTACACATAGGTTTATAAAATCCAAGTAAATCGAAGTCATGGTAAAACCACTAAAACATACTATATTAGACGTGTAAACATGTTACGTATCACGATTTTTAGTATAACTACTGTATTAGTGTATTTTACATATACGTTTATGAAGCGTTATTGCACATTGTATTGTACCTTCGCATTATACACTACATTACATGGATTTCATATGTATCACATTCAAATATTCAATAGATATATATAGAGACATGCTATATCATATTATGTAGCCGATAACGGTGTAGTTGGGGAGGTATGGTAACAATTCGACGGTGCAAAGATGTAGAGTTTATAACAAAATATCATCTTTATAGACTCGGTCGTTGCCCAGATACTATGTTGTATTATATAAAATCCTACGTCCTGTCTATTATATTACGGTTAACGAACAGGGAATAATGTATTATTGTACATTTGTACGCGTGGAATTTGCTGCTGCAGTCGACGGACGATTATAGTTTTCTCTCTGGCATCGATTCAACGGACGATAGTTGTTTTTAATCAGTCTTTACATTGAAATTATAGAAAAGTAATCATGTAACCTACCTGGTGTTAAATAATTCAAAATTAAGATATATACCCAATTAATATATTATTCTGAGCGGAGCAATACAAGTATGTGTATTTTTTTTGTGTTATATTTATAGGTATAAGATATTAATGTTTTTTTTTATAAATATTTATAGTAAATTTTTTACTTGAAAATGTAATATAAGGTTCCTCATGAATCGTTATAATAGCAGTTGAAAAATATTAAAGACATGACTTTTTTTATGAGCATTTAAAGTTCAAATTTGGACGGAATTAGATTGGTATTTAAACGGAGAATACATTTACGATTTTCGTTATTTTTTTTGTAATTTAAAAATATTATTCGAGGATACTTGAAACTTAAAGTATACAAAATGAAATATTTTCGGTAAAAAATAATTCAATCGACTATTTTACTAATATTAAAATAAACTACTTTAATAGCAATAATATTATCATACAATTATAGTAATATAGGCTATCAGACAGTCCGCTCAGAATCGTTTTTCGTATACAATGATTTTTTATCATTGAATTCAAATTTAAGTAATTTAACACATCCATTACAGTAGTTCACACTATTCCCACTTGCCCACTTGTTATGTGATAACATTGATATTGTAAATAGAATTTATCATATTAAATTAAGTTAATCTTAAAAACGTTTTTTAAAAAAAATTGAAAAAGTAAAATATGCTGAAATATTTGGAAATAATAATTAGAGAAGTAGGGAACAGTAACATTTAGTGAATATTTCTAACGTCTAAAGGTTATTGTATTTTATATATTTATTTTATTTGAATAACAAAAAAAATGTCTGTCAAAAACTGGCGTTCTGTAAATATTCATGTCTTCCTCCCCCACCCACAAATTATTGAAGTATTGTACTGAACATTTGTTTGATTCGAGCCCCTATAGAACAAACTACATAGTTTCAATTTAATAGGTATCAGAGACCATCCTCAAAAAATAGAAACAGATATGAAAAACAAAACAAAAACACCCATCATTGTGAAACCAATATCGCTCTGCATCTGCTCAGAATCTAAAATAAATGTTATCGGTACCTAATCAAACAAAAACTTGCATACTATAGTATAGATATATTGTTGGCCAGTTACATGGCTATTTCGACTACTATCTATACTCCGAGCTATATCTATAAAAACCAGTTGTTTAGTATAGGTATAGGTGATAGCCGTTTTCCGCTATGGTAAAACAATAACCGTAGTGTATTTATGTGGTAAATATATTATATAATTATCTAGTGTTGGTGGGTTGTGAGCGGACCACCGACGGGGTAGGGTGTGAACTGCAGTACACGTTATGAAATATGAACGTTCCGGCGCAGTGCAGTGGTGTGCGGTGCATCAAATTGCTGCGTTCATCGGAATGCAGATGATTTGAAATAGTATAATTGTGCATAATAATAGAGTAGGTAATAATAGCATATTGGAAAAAACATCGCGGCTGATCGCCGGCGACGACTTCGATACCTATCATCTGTAAAGTCGAAAAGCTTACACGCGACCCACATCAGCACCGCGAGCTGCGTATAACGCACACACATAATATAGGTACAGAATAACGACGGGGTCTCGCTTAGGGGTGGGTGCAGTTGTCGCGTGGCTAGAACGACATACACACACTTATATATAAATTATTATTATTATACACGGATCCACATCGAAGGGGATCTGCTGCGGACCGTGGACGGGTGGCGGGTGCGATCGCTGCTGCAGCATTCGACGGGCGAGTATATTATAATATATACGTGGAAAGGGGAGGGGCGGAAGCGATACTGGGCCTGCAATTACGGCGTCGGCGGATGCCGAGGTGCCCGCGCCGTCGCCGCGAGGTCATTCGGTCAAAGCTGGGAACGCCATCTGCTTGCCAAAGCAGCATGTGCGCGTCTCTGCCCGTCACCCCGGGGAGACCGCTGGCGAGCGGGCGCGCGCGGCATTCCCGTCCGATCGATTTTCGTTCTCGAGCCGGCGTACGGCGCGGGTCGATGCTCGCGGCGCGACCGGCAGCGGCGACAGAGGCGCGCGTGCACCATCGTCACGAGCACGGGGACCGCCGTCGCCAACGCCGCAAACTTTCGCAGTCCCGCCGACGGAGCCGCGCGCACGCACGCACACGGCGCCAGAACGCCGCCAACGTAGCAGATCCGCGCGCCGTACGGCCACGCTCACATCGCATCGTTTTTGAACAGCCGCCGCTGCTGCCGTATATAAGAATTAAAAATATATTTTCGCGGACCAAACGGCGAGTCGTCGGCAACAGTTTTCGGTGCTCCGTTCGGCTTCCTCGAGCTTTCGTTTCGCCCCCGTAAGCCGACATACTTACGACATATTGTTATAGGTATATAATATACCTACAGCTGAAAGAGCGTTTAATTTTATCGGTCGCCGACGCGGGGCCTCGAAGACTATCGGTCGGACTGCAGCGAGGAAAGTCCGTGGTCGCGCGTCTGGCGGCGTGCGTGCTCGCTTCGGTCTCGAACGCGAGCGAGCGAGGGCGCGCGCGCATCTCGCCGGCGACAGCGCACGCAGTAAACGCGCGCGCGCGCGCGCCCCCTCTTCGCCACACACTTAGCAAGCAACCCACCCACGACCACCCCGGCACCCCTACAGCCCAGAGTACGTGTGTCGGCGCCAAACACGGTATATAATACGAGGCACGCGTAACAAGTATAAATGGTAAACAATGGCCGGCGACCAGTCCGGGCGCAGGTAAACGCTTCCGCCGTGACCTGCCGAATAGACGTGGACGACATCATCGCTGCCACGGCTACCGCCGACGTCGAAGTACGTATTCCTCATTGTATAATAGTGACCTCCATGTAATGTATTATTATTATGTATGTGGGTTGAAATGTTATATATATTAGAACGTAAATAGACCGTATACGATGACACCCCCCTCGTCACCTTTTCATAGTTTAATGACGCCGCATTACGATTTATGGGCTTAAGCTAATAATTAAAATTAATAATTTCTAGGTTATACTAGTATCATAGTTTAATATTAACTTTTCGTTCGTCGCAGTTATTAGTACCGCGAAAATTACACCCACCATAACATTTTATTATCCTGAGCTAGGAATAATATGTCATATAAAAATATACTTTTAAAACAATTTTATATTTTAATTATAACATAAGCAGTGCGTGACTTGGAAAGGAAGTATAGATACTTGGTAACAAGGAAAAAAAACTTATTCCCTAGCTAGTTAATATAAATAAAAAAAATCATAGGGGTTGCCCCCCCACTACATCACCTTTATGACTTTATAGCTTTATTATACCTATATTACTATATTTACTACTAACCAACAAATATTGTAGGTATAGCTCATTATACTTAGGTACTTTAAACGCTTCAATCCTAAGCGTGCATAGGAGGTAGAAATTTGCAGGCAATTCGGGAAATACTGGTACATTTTTCAAACAAACTATCAATACTTTAACTAAGTTAGTTATTTAAAATATGTATTTTGTCTAAAATATCTAAAATCAGTTCCAAATTCTAATTATAGAAACAAACGTGTAAGGACTGACAAGCTGACACCGTATCGAGTGACTAGACTTTCAATGGAACTAACAAACCACATGTTATATTGTAAACAAACATTTGTTATTATAATTTCCATTCGATAAATTTGATAAATGAGAATATTTTTCATTTACAGCGTTACCTTTTTATCCTTTAGAACAAACATTCTTAGTTTTCTCGTCTTATCATTCGTGGTTTTTATATCACCGTATACACATATTATATTAAACGTAATTATCATGTGTGACATAATATGATATCAATACTTATATACACGTTATGTAAAAAATAATAACAGTAATTTTGTAACGATTCGTTAATATAGTATCGTATTATGGGTTCTAGTTCAAAACAAATTAGGGGTAAATTAAATATGAAATCATTAAATATCTATAATAATATATTATAGCTGAGAAACTCAGCCCCCCTGTGCCCCCTGTGCTCCCCCACCCGAATCACAGCACATAAGGGTTCGTTTTATTATACGACGATGAACCGGTCGCATTACGTGTTGTTATGGTCGATCATGATTTGTGACACGCAGGCACGTAGTGATTTCGTTCGCGGGGGCGAGGGCTATGCGGAAGCAGCGACGGAGGTCCCGGGCTCTCGAGCGAGTAGACGACTATAGAGGCTCCCAGCTGCCACCGCTGCCGCTGTTCCGAGGGAGGTACGCCTGACCTCGACGTTGGGTTCGGATCGTATATAAAAATCCCTTCGTGATATACGCAAGCATTGTACCTATTGGTGTAGACCATAACCAACACTGAACAGTAAACACACAAGTATACATACATACCTATAACGTATAATAATATTATGTATATTATTGTATCTTGTATCGTATATTTATTTTCATCTGCTCACTGAATTGCGCAGCCTGCCGGTCGCACCGGTACCTATATAATATTATATTTTATAAGCAAACATTCGACGCCTTTTCCCCGTGCGGAAAGCATTCGTCGCGATTTCTTTTTCATGTTTTCCGACAGATATTGTCGCGATAGATATGGGGCGCGCGGATATTCATATTTGCGTTCGTATTTATTTTCTGTAGCGATATAACTTAATAATGGATTTGGCGCCATCGACTTTAATAATATTATATATAATATTATGTACACAAGTCCTACGTCGGCCGTTAGAGATGTGTATATAATATAGTGTATACACACATGGTATAATGTGTTTAGCAATTACGTCTCGACCGATTTATAGAAGTTTTAAGTTGTAATTTCGCATACGGTTTAAGTGACGGGTTCACTCGGTGGAAATGAGTTTATAGTATGACACAATAATTGAATAATGTGTTTGATAGCTGTTTTTTTAATAATATTGTGCGCAGATTAAATGGAAACGTGTATACGTGTACTTATACATTTTTGCTCTGAATCAATATGCGAATTCAAAGCCTCCAAGCACAACTGCAGATATAGTATATCAATATATGTATATAAACTATAAAGTTATGTGACCGACTCGTATAAAAAATAAAAATTTTAAAATCTTGACGTTGGATCAATTTAATTTATTCATGGAATATTATGCTCATATTTTCCATGTATAAGTCGCTGATCTTGAAACTAAGTGTTGACGATTGTGTTATTTGCGTGAAATCTGTATTGCCTATTATAATAATATACAGTGCGTTCCAAAGTCCCATACCTATATCCGGTAGCTCACACAGAGTTTCGTAGGGGGTTGTATTAACAATAATCATCATTTATTCCAAAATTACATACTATACGTACTAATACTATAGAGGGGGGATTTTGTAGAAATACATTTACACGAAGGAAGACATTTCGGGGGTGGGGGAGTTGTGACCACTTAAACACCCTCCCCCTCCACCAAGGGCTCACAAATCTGCAATATGTCTAAATGAGATTTTTCAACAGTTATCTATAAGTATGCCACTATGCCAGCAAATTGGAATTTTCTTATCAATTACTTTTGAAAAAACAGCATTTAAATTTATTTATTTGTCACGGTCTTACAGAGATACTCAGGCTTATAACGTCGTTTTGAGATGTACTGTGTATACATGTATAGTTCATCTCTATGACTCTATATAAAACACCACCTGCAGCTGCAGTGATAAATTATGACTGATTTTTTGTTCGATTTTTCGTTCTGTAAAGTCTGGTAGGTATGTTACTCACACGTTTTAAATTTCCTCGTTTCGATTGATAGATTTTCTGTTATATTTCACCTATTTTTACGTGGGAGGGAAAAAATATAAAGAGTGTAACCACAATATTATGATTACATTTTTTTTTTGTGGATTTGAAAATGGAAAATCCCTAGAAATGTATAGTGTTGTATACCTACTTGACACTTGTATATATTAATTAATGTTATAATAATATATAATATTGTTGTAATAACAATTATGTATGTACCTATTTATATATAGAGTACAATATAGTTAGTACAAAATAAAAATAAATATTTATTATTTATATATTATTTAGGTAAGGTCAACTACTATAAAATAAAAACCAGTTAATTCAATAATTAAGTCTTATTTCATTATTTAGACGGACTAACGGTGTTTTACCAAAGGTAAATTAAGACAATGTGGCGACAACCCCTATAGAGTGTAATTACTAATTATATAACTACAAAATGTACTAAAAAATAATGTTGGTTGTGCTTAATGCTTATAGATGGTTTTAGAAATCCGTAATCAGGACAGGAGTACTATATAGGCAAGTGGAAATTTCTGATTCCTTAATGCTTGGATAATACTAAATAATGTTGTATGTTATGATACTAATAACCGACTTAGCAAGAACTCGATAGGTAATGATAATATTGTTTGCACTTTGCACACATAACTCCTATAATACCTCCAAATGTAAAATACTAAAATACAACCAAAAAACATCTGATTTAAAAATGTAAAATTTGTAATATTAGCGGAAAGGCACAATTATACTTTCCAAAACAATACCGGGAAGAGGGTGAAGTTTCTCCTCTGTACCCATTCTATATTATGTGTACTGTGCAGCGTGTACACATTACACAGTTATGTATCATGTATGTAAACATATTACGTTATTTGTGAGTCAGACCACCACGCTCTATTTGTCTTTTCCATTCAGGACTATAAATTAACAGTACAATCAAACGGACACAAGCACTTATATCTACAATATACAGAATGCAACAGAAATGATAAATTGACATTGTGATTAAGGAGCTATGTAATGACTTTTGTTCTAATAATATTTTAACTCAATTTATAATTTATTAAAAAAAATGTATTTAACACTGATTAATGATTATATAAGAACGAAAGTAAGTTATTACAGAGTTAGTTAATTGCAATTGCCAGTTATTTCTGTTACTCCCTGTGCACTTATAAATTGGGGTACCTATATAAAAACCACAACGGTCTAATTCAAAGTCTCCAGAGATGAATTTCTGGATACCTTGAGTATTACTAGCGATGGCACTATATACAGCGCATCTTTACATGCGACGATATCCCCAAGGTGGGTGTAAAACGTGTTTTTCTTACACATGACTATAGGAGTGCACGAACCGTACATATATAATATATAATATATAATATGTATGTGTGTGTACACCTAGTTAATTTTCAATATCCGCCTACATATACTATTTACGGTATCAGCCATGTCCATATATATATATATATATATGTATCGTACATTATACATATACGTAGTATATCGAGTGTTTATACATCTATTTTTCCTGTGCAAGTTGTTCTTAAATTTCACAAAATATTCGGTTGTGTGTTTTTGAACCAAGTGGCGTCAATACACAAACACGCACACAC
The DNA here is from genome assembly GCF_005508785.2 of Acyrthosiphon pisum. Taxonomy (NCBI): domain Eukaryota; kingdom Metazoa; phylum Arthropoda; class Insecta; order Hemiptera; family Aphididae; genus Acyrthosiphon; species Acyrthosiphon pisum. The sequence continues at coordinate 52,161,507 of NC_042495.1, forward strand.
ACACACATATACTCGCGTAGTAGATATCAAAGAGGGTTATCCAGTTACAATATAAAAAAAAAAGAAACACGAATCTAGAGTGTTTTGCGAGTGATAAATTATGCTGCAAAAATAAAACATCGTGTGCGTCATATTATTTGAATCGTTCCGACGAAGTACATTTTATATATTTGTGCGTGCGTGTGTGTATGGATAAAATTAAAATAATACGTATGTCCTTCATCATAATACTTTGTTTTGCCGCACAAAATAAACGGCCACGCCGCCATGGTGTATATATATTATATATTATATATATATATATATATATATATATATAGTATATACAATACACAGTTATACAGTAGTATATATTAGGTATATACACTATACCTATTATGTAATATATATTATATTGTAAATAGTATATAATATATATAGGGTACTTAAACCAAGCAGGTTCACTCTCGTTACATCCCCTGTTTATGTATTTATTAAAATTCTGTTTTTAGGATAGGTACTTAAGTATAGGCTAAACGCAATATTTTAAAATACCTAGGTTTTTAAAGGCGTTTAAGGAGTTTTTTTTTTGGTGATACAATCGTCTTTATTTTTCCTCAAATGAGAACCTCCTTTTTTACATTAAATTGTTAATCGCACGATTTTATTAACGCTATGGTTTATTAGCATTTTTTAATTTATAAAAATTGTTTGACTAAATATCACATTTGTTTTATGTTATATACATACTGTATACCTTCCAATGTCACGAACATAATATTATCCTTAGTCAATGCCACGGCTATAGATACTATATAGTATCTATAGCCGTGGTCAATACTGCAATTAAAACACAAAAAAACTACTCGTTTGAACTACAATTTAAAAATCATCAAAATCGTCTGCTTAAAAATTTTAAATAAAAATAGAAGTTCTCATTTGAAAAAAAAAAAGTTTGTATCACCACTTGATACTTATCGAATTTCATAAAAGAATTTAAGGATTTGCAAATATGATCTCTAGGTATACATGTACGATGTACCTATAGATAGAATTAAACGAATGCATTGTTTTTATCTTGATAAAAGATAAGCATTTTTATGTGTTTAAATTATATTTTCTATATTATGTATGCAGGTATGATTTGCAGTATGTCAGTATGTCATCAGTGTGTGGTGTATGATAATAATTAATAATATATTTTCATATAATAAAATTCCGGATGTGTGAACCAGACATCATTTTATTATAAACCTATAAGGTTTGATGAATGTGAAGGGGTAAACTCATGTGTATATATATATAATATATATATATATTTTATATATTATATTATAAAGGCACAGTCATGCAGGTAATATAGACTATCATATTGAGCCTTTATCGTGCCATATTATTCGATAACAATATCACATATTACTATAATATAATATAGTGATCGTAATGGCATAATATTTTTATGTTAAACGTTAGGGAAAACATGAGTAGGCATTAGCAGTATGCCAGTATGAACGAATTATAAATATGATAATATTATAATAATTGCGCAACAGTGACCCACTAATTATTGTAACTAACAATTGTCTTACATGAGTTCCAGCTAAAACTCTATTCATTTACGGCCATTTATTTAGTGAATGTGTCTTTATACCTAATGTAAAATCATTTAGAATACTTAATACATTATTTTAAACACCCTGTATATATTGGCGGTATATAGATTTAAATTGTTTTGTTGAAAACGGTAAACAGATGTTGTGAACTAAAAGTCAATTATACAACCAAATAATAAATTATTTATAAACTCATGGAATTCTGTTCAGAATTACCAACTGGACGAACAACAATATTTTAGTTTAATTTGTACATAATACCATAATGATACATTGATATGTAAGCTTATTAGTGGCATAGTGTACATCAATATCGTATTGGCTATTAGACGAATTATGTATTTATTTTAAATTTATATAGGTAAATAATTGGGTCAACAAGTGTCAATAAGTACTTAATGTTTTTACAATATTGTCGAATTATCACTCAACGAGTAACCGCAAATATTACTTATTAATTATTAGGATAAACAATAAATGTATGAATTATTGTTGACTATATTTTGTAAAAGATACAAATTGTATGTGCGGGGGATGGAATGGTCGAGCGGTTCGATCCCGGCCAAGGGCGGCATTTTTCTTTGGGCAGTCACGGTGTCCGGAGAGAGAGGCCGCCATCTCCCACCCGGGCATGGCAGATACCTACGGGTGCCCACCAGTGGCATCATTTCAGTTTTCGAGAGGGGAGGGGGGCAAAAGTTTTAACTGGGTCAAAATATAACTAAAAAAAAAACTTGTTATCTGAGATAAGGCAAAAATAACTCACTTTTTGAGGGATAACAATGACTAAATAATAATAATAATATTTACTATGTAAATTGTAGGGGGATACCTTATATTACCTATTAGCTATTATATGATGACATAATTTTGAGAGGAATTTTACCTCAATTGATGTCCTATTTACACAAAATATGAGTCAATATAATGTCAAACAATAAACATGAATATTGAATGGCAAGTCCAACCGTAACTCAGAAGGCATGAAGTGATCATAGATAATAAAAGGTTTAAACGGTTTTATTAAATTATGGAACCGAATACCTACCGATAAACAAGGAAGTCCTTAATTCTTATCAGTTATCTATTAAATAATCACTTTGATAACACATGACACACAGATACACTAACATTATAATATAGTATAATCATAGACCTTATACTAAGGTATAAGGTGTATGAGTATAATAGAGTAATTATAGGTATACTAATACTCATTGAAAATAGAAGAATAATTCGTAATAATATACCTAATATAGAGAATTAAATAATTTGAAATGTTAATTTATAGCGGGCTTGCGGCCCATATCCGGACCACTTATGATAAGGAGGTGGGTAAATGCCCACCCTGCCCCCCCTCAAATGACGTCACTGGTGCCCACTAGAAAATAAAGCCAAACACAAAAAAAAGTGTTCCTCCAATCGTTCCCCACCGTACCAAATACCTTACACTACCATTCCACAGCTATTGGCCTCAGTTGCCGGACTTAAGACCAACGAAAAGAAAAAAAATGTATGTGCCTATATATTTAAAATAATATATTGTTATAAATAAAATGTAAATAAGACTTACAAATAAGTTATAGGCGCATAAACACGGATAGCACAGAATCAATTTATACGTCCAAAATGTAATTTTTTCTAGACAACATTATATAATCTGTGTATTTTTTTTACATGTTATAGCCTTATAGATATAATGTGAAAGTTAAAAGTTCAGTTCTGTTATCACTGTATTGTTAATTTTGGTATAATGGAAAATGAATAACTGCAAAACATTAAATAAATTATAATAATACTAAAAATATTAATTTAGGTTAACTCTGTTTTGCAGTGTAGCAAAGAAACATGATGGCTTTTAAAAAGAAAAGATGTTCGACTTTTATGAAGAAATGTCAGTAAAAATTAAATATAATGGACGAATCGTTAGACGCGTGTATTTGACAGTGATCGGTTATAAACATATTATGTATGAATATATTATTATTTATTGTACGGGGTGAACATTGAACTTCATTGATAATAAGCAATAATAAGAAATATAGTTAATGTATATATATATTATGTACGAGTCTATATTATAATATGCATATTTTATATCCATAAGTGTACCTTTATGAGTTCATGAGAATATGGTCAGACGGAACAAATATTTTTTTTAAATTTAAAAGTTAAAACATTAATATAACGCACGTTAACAATAATTCTAAACTTTATTATAAAATATCATTATAGTTTGTGTTCATGCTTAAATAAATATGATTTATATAGTTTTGACTAGCGTTAATTAATAATTAATGTAAATATTTCAGTTTTGCACTTTGAATATTGTGACGGGGTAAATACTAAAAGTATGACTAGGTACATAATAAATTGTAATATAATATTAAAATACATATTGTGTACAATATACATATAATATATTAATTACAAATTATGGAGATGATTTGAATGTATAGATGTTACAATGTTAGTTAAGACGTAAAGTAGGCCCAGTGGCGTATATAGAAATAATGTTTGGGGTGGGCTATATAATATGATTGACTATTAAATGATACTTTAATTTTTACAGTAAAATCTAAACAAATTTGTTAATTATATAGTCGTTAAAATTACCTTCCACTAAATAAAAATAATTGTAGAGTCATTAATTTTTTTCATCTAGATAATGTTATTATAAAGTTATGACTTTTGTTATAAAATTGATAATTGTAGTATATTAAATATTAATACTTTAGTTAAAAAATCATTTAATATGTTAGGATTCATAAACAGGAATATGATTAATTTTAAAAATATCAACTCATTTATAATATAATATTATTTAATTTCAGTATTATATTTGTTAAATGATATTCAACTTACTGTACTTTTAATTTTCGTTGCCAAAGGGTATACCTATCCATTTATGAATAAATAAATAAATAAATATTTATATAGCAATATCATATAAAATAATATATACCTATCAATCAATATTATAATAATATAAAAATTATCATTCAAATGTTTTATATTTTTATTATTATTAATTATTATTTTTGACAGCTGCTGTACCCAACAGTACGGTTAGGTATAGCTTTGGGGATTTATTTTCCTGGGTTTTTTTTCCTAGATTCATAATAGCAATAGCCAATAGGTATTATATTAAATATTGTATATATCTATTATATACCTACACCTATTTTATTGGTTATTACTTATTATTTACCTACTTAACAGTTATCTTAGTACTTATCTACAAAGAATATTTTGATAGTTAAAGTTTTTTTTCAAATGTAACACTTAAATTTATCAAAATTTAAAATGCATTAAGTACTGCATGTTTCATTGATAGAGTTTTTATCTATTTTTGTATTACGTGGGTATCTAATCGTGTTAAGGTTATAATCTTCTAGCTCCGGTAATCAGCTGCTGTCAACTTTAAACTAGACGACAGCATTATATTATAGTGTTTAGTAAAAATACATTGTATTCCACAGTAGTAATGATTGCAATTCGTTGTAAAACGTCGTGTTAGGCGAATTTTTACGATGTTACATCGTACCTACATAGATATTGTGTGACTTGTACACTCCTATGTGTATCTAATCATAACGGTATACCTACGTCCTACCTACAGACATTTTTTTATTTATAACGCAAAAGTTGCATAGGCTCTAAAATAAATCGTGCATTTTGTAATCTCGAATATTCAAATGACGTAAATTGTGTTAAATATTATCATCGTTAGTTATTGGTAGTAATTGTTTTGACCGACTTCTGATACCATCTGACAATTTTATTTAATCATAAAAACATTCAGTGGACTGTGGGTAATCCATGTTTGATATTTTGATATTCCAGTGACTAATCCGATAATACATTTTTGAAATGTCGAGTATTTGTTTTTAAGTCCAATCCCGCAGTTTTTCTATAGTTAAGTTTTTTAAACACCTTCGCGTATCACACATAAGCGCGTTATTGCAGTGTACCTATATTACATTTCTATGTGACCTAACTATATGTAGGCAATTAACTTTTTCAGTTTTTGTTTTGTTTGGTGCGTATATTGTATAGGTGCACTTAGTTGTGTCTTATACACCCGGAGTGTTGCAATATAAAAAAAAAATGTTTGACTTTTATAAAAAAAATATCGTTAATAATCAAATGAAGTAGACAAATATTGCGTTAAACATGTATATTTCTCATTTGATAGGTATAATATATTTTATATTCTTGAACTTAAATGCGTCTGCATGCAGCTACCACAATCACAGACCTTTTATATAAAAGTGAATAACAAAAACATCAATCACACATCGATCGTTTATATATAGAATGCGTTATAAATATTTTGTGACTTGTGCTTTGTCTATTATTATTATAAAAGATAATTATAATTTATGATAAATTACATTGACTGTCCGGTTACGCTTAATCAGAATCTTGTTTTTATGAATGTATGGTTAACAATTGCTGCGCTTGGTGTTATCATAAGTCAAAGGTAACATTTTGAGGCAAATCTTAACACACGAACAATTTAATCATAATATTATCCTACATTCAGACTTAAGTTTACGATTAGTGTAAAGCTGAGCGTCCACTAGGTCGGTCGGTGGGCGCGGCGCGGCGCGGAGCGGAGCGGCACCAAAACAAAATGCTTATAAATAAATACAGATCCGTCTACTAGGAAGTCGGAGCGGCGCGGCGCGGCGCTGCGCCGCGCTCCGTTCGTTCGGTGACTTTTCAAAGTCGGCACCGCGTCGCCCCGCGTCGGCTACCGACCAAGTGGACGACAAAGCGGTCGGATTTTTCCAAGTTCGTTGATTGTCGGGTATTATCGGAGTCATATCGTAACTAGTGTTTACGCTTATCACGTGGTTGTTCGTTATCATGTGGTTTGATTAAACTTAGACACTTAGTACTTACTAATTTAATATAATATTCTATAGTTCTATACGACTATACTAATATTATACTTATTAATATATTTAATATTTTGAGCTGGAAATTCGTTTTGCCAAGCCGTCAAGGTAAGTTGAAAATTAACTAAATCAAGCATACTTAACATACAAATACTCAACATAATTGTTAATCTGTTCAACTCAAATAGATTATATAATAAAATCTGTAAATAACAATTAAAAAATTATTATTAAAAACTTTAATGAGGTACAGTAATTACTTATTATTAGCATTAAGAAAAAAAATATTTATTATTTAGTATACAACTTAAGAGCAAACATATAAAAGACATATTAAAAGACATACCTATTATTAGAATACTAGAATACTATATTAGAATTTTATTTTAATATTTTAATTTTATGAGTTTTGTCTTTACTCTTTTAGTCTTTTATCAAGAAAAGCTATAAATATTTATTTTGTTTTTAATTGTGATATGTAAAAAAAACCTAAAGACTGCTTAAAATGTATTAGGTAATATGTATTTGTTAACACTTACCGAGGAGTTCCTTTTTATTTTTATTTTGTTATCTGTTATATATTTTGTTTTTAAATTGAATTGTTATTTGACATTTGTTATACTTAAGTCTTAAATTGTTATGTTATCTTTATTTAAAAATAATAAAACATTACTACAGTGAATATATTTTATTAAACCTACTAAACTAACAAATTATTAACTAAGATGGTTGGATTAGTCGTTAATAGCAGATACGTTTTATAGGATAATAAACCTACTTTATGGGGCAAAGTATAAACTAAAATATTCTAAAAACCATATTAATATTATAGTCAATAGTCAATACCTATAAAATCCATTTAGTACATTATATTAACTAAAAAATATATAAAATATTTTCATAATACTTATAATTTGCCATGTATTAATAAAATGTACATTTATGTTAAGTTGGGTTCTACTGTAACTGTATTAAATTAATATATACTATATATATATATTTATATTCATTAATGTATGTTTTAAAACTTTAAAAGTTAAAACTAAACAGCTAATTTATATTAAAAGAAAAGTTAAAAACAATTTAATTTACTGAACCTCATAGTTTATCAATTAAAATTTACAATTTTTTTTTTTCATTGACAGACAACAAAATATAATTATTTTTCTTGTAAGTCAGATACCTACAGATATGGCAATGTCTGAAGAACAGCTAATTGTACTTGTACAACAGTACAAGCATCTGTACGACATTTCAGATTCAAATTATCATAACAATCTTATTAAAGATAATAGTTGGGAGGAAATTGGCAAAATATTGTCAACCACAGGTAATGAAAAACATATTTTTATTAATTATTATTCATTGTATGATACTAATATAATTAAAATAATAAAATCTAATTATAATTATTAAGGAAAAGAGTTAGTTTGTAGATATATTCAATTGTATCGCCTTCCCTCACGAACAACTCGATTTTGCCATTCTACTGACCCATTTGGAGACAAAAATAGTCTCTGAACTTCTCCCTAGTGGCGTAACTAATTCCAGCAAATGCACCTCCACATTTCTC
>NC_042495.1:52169692-52170611 GCF_005508785.2 Acyrthosiphon pisum
TCGAGAAAATCGATTTGGTTTTTGGTGTACACATTCTCTATACACGATAAAATTTTCAAAATATTTTGATTTATTTGAACTGTTTAGAGACATTTTCATTTTCCATTTTTTTTTTTAGTTTTTTTTCTAAAAATATCAATAAAATTTTATTTGTTGTATAAAAAAGCTTGAAAATTTAATAGAAGGCTCCTAGTATATTGTTTCAAAGGCAGATGAAAAATATTAAAAATCGTTAGTCACAGTTTTTTTTTATAAGCATTTAAAGTTCAAAAAATGACGAAATATTTGCAAATTAGTTTTAATTAGAAATTTGTGAAAAATTTTCTTTTTAAATCTAAGATATGAAAATGTAATACAAGATTCCTTATAAGATTATCTACCTTTATCAAACAAAAAATATCTATAAGAAAGTCAAATTAAATTTTTATGATCGTTTGAAATTCAAATTTTTACAACATTGGATATTCACTCGATTTCTCATGTAGCGATTTCCTTATTTTGTTGTAATTCAAAAACGAATAATCGCAAATACATGAAAATTTTACTGAATGTTTATATTAGCATTTCCTATACACCATACAATTTTGAAAATATTTTGACTCTTTTTGAGCTGTTTACGGACATTTTCAGTTTTAAATTTTTTTAGTTTTTTTTTCTATAAATATCAATAAAGTTTTATCTGTTGGGCCAAAAAGTGTATAAATTTAATACAAAGCTCCTGATATATTGTTACAATAGCAGTTGAAAAATATTAAAAATATATAGGCACAATTTTTTTTATAAGCATTTAAAGATCGAATTTTGAAAAAATTTATCAAATTTAAGATTCAATAATTATTTTGTAGTTAAAAATTTATAAAATGTTCAATTTTTGTATCTAAGAATTGAAAATTTAAAACAAGATTCCACGTAAGTAATT
>NC_042495.1:52170711-52210155 GCF_005508785.2 Acyrthosiphon pisum
CTATTCTGCTAGGCGAAAAATATGATCCTATATGGCTATAAATCACATGACGTGTTATTATTATAATTATTATCATCATCATAATTCATAATTGATAGTATAATATTGCATTATCGATAACCTATTATAAATATAGACAATCCCTTGGTGTTAGATCGACTGGATAGCATTTAATGACACGGGGATCCTAAACACGGATAATGGATATCAAAATACCTGTAGGTTGTAGATAAATATGTACTGTATCATTATATTTATTTTATATTTTTTTTATGTAAGACCAGTCTTCGATAATAACTCCTACATAATTTTAAAATGATAGCACGCATTTTATACGCCATGGTATTGATTAAAAACAATCAACAAGTGATCAACTTGAGTCTTGTCTTCTATACTCTGCTGGCTATCATAAACTAAATACGCGCTATACTTTTTCATGAACTTTTCTGGTCACGTATTTACAGGAATCACATAATATTATATATTATTATTTATTTATACATTTTATAGTAGAAGGGTAAAAGAAGTGTTTAAAAGTTCTATAAGGTTTTTTCTTTCTTTAATTTTAAGCATCAACTACATAACTACAAAGGTTATTAGCTTACATAAATATTTACATTTGTACATTATATAACACTGCACATTTTAATTTTTTAAGATACAAATGTATGTTGTGGGGTTTGGAAACTGACAAATTGCTTCATTTAAATTGTCCAGAATGTTAAATTAATTTCTGGCTTCTGTGAAGTTTGGGCAGTAGACGATGGTGTGCCTAATGAATTTGTTTGTGTTGCACGTTGAGCATAACTATGGATTAGTCTTTGTTATAAGGTGTCCATGTGTGAATTTAATGTGGCCAATTGTGTGGCAATGGTGGGAAGTGAGCTATTTCAGTCGCGGCTCGCGGGTGACGTGTGCGGCGATAAAGATAGTATTTATGAAAAAGTAAGGGTATCTTGTCTTTATCGAACTTTACCGTCGTTAGATGAACATTTAACTGATTTGTATTTTACACCAATATCACCACATCGTTGTAATCGTTGTAAGAGTTGTAAAAGGTTTAGGGTATACGGACTTTTGGAAAAAATACCATTCGGGAAAAAGTTCGTTCGGGAATTTTGATTCGGGAATAATAGGTACCGGTAACCATTTAAATGTTTATTAATTTAAATACTATTAAAGACTAAAGTAATGGAAATGAATCGATACTACTCTATAGATGTAAAAGGAAATAAGGACGAAAAACGTAATTATTCATGAATATTGCAGTTCATATTATACATAATATCTGGCTAGTGGTTACTTAGTTCATTGATTCATGGACCATAACTTACGTGTTAGTTAATGAAGACTATACATATTATTATAGCTGATCTAACTTATTGTACACATAAAAATCAAACACAGAATTCATGAAGTGTATAGACGAATTTTAAGAAATAATTAGTAGGTATTAACTATTAGGTATGTCTCTATTAGGGTTTTAATTAAGAATACTATGGGATTGTTATATTATTACGTAGTTATTGACGATTTGCCGATAGAAAATCATAATGTGGAACGTATATTATAAGTGTACAACAGTATAATATTATATTATAGTATATTGTGTGGCAAGGGCGGGAAGTGAGCTATTTACTTCGCGGGCGACGCGTGAGGCGCGAACCGCAAGCGAGGGCCGCATTTCGCCCAAGACTGAAATTACCTTCCCGCACGAGCCGCACATACTATTTTTGTCATGCCTTTGCATTCATCGATCACGGCAAAAGTAATGCAGGGATCTATGCAACAACTGGACCATATTCTATGAAAACAACATTTCATGAAAGAAACGATTTGGTTTTATTTATTTTAAGCGTCACGCATGGAGGTTATAATAATTTATGAATATAAGATGTTACCAAACGTGTATGTCTTGTAAGGACCATGGTATAGATTTCAGTGACTGGTTGTATAGGGGATATGCGTGTGACATGTGAATGACATAAAAATATAGTAATGATGATAAAAAAGTAAGATATTAAATTTAAATTCAATATGAAAATCAATTTTGAGCGAAGAAATTAAATTTTCCACGTTAGATTTTCGTTAAATTTTTAATGCTCATAAAAAACATATGTGGAATCACGCTCAACTTAATTTTTTAATTCCACTAATTACAACTTAAGAGGAATTTTGTATTACATTTTCAAAACTTAAATATGAATGTTATGTGACTTTGTATTTTTGATACTTTTTAATTGGTATGCATGAATAATTTATGAAAACCTTGTATTGGTTTTGATTTCAAGGTTTTTCTACGAGCAAATTTTTTTTTATTGACATTTATAGAAAACATACTAAAAAAGCGGGTAAGTGTAGCGCCGTAGCGGGGTGGAGTTGGATGTCAGTGGTGGTGGAAGTTTGTCCATCGGCCTTTTGGTCCTCGGACAGGATAATGTATTATTGCAGAATTCGATTTGATTGCTATGATTGCATTCGATAAAAAACGATACTGAGTGGACGAAAGAAAATGTATGAATCATAAATATGTATTAATAAATAACCATTAATTGTATATAATATACCTGTAGGAATTAGGTAATTTTTAAATTTTATTCGTTTCCATGGTGATAAAAGAAGCGTTAGAAAATAAAATCCCGTTTTTTGATGTTTTTCGTAATTTTTCGGTGGTTTTTCCTGTGGCGTTAAATAACTATTGATAAAATCGAAAAATGACCCGTGTAAAGTACCATTTTGATCCAATTTTCTAAAAGATAAAATACTATACATTAAAATTTTAGCACTCCTTCAGGTAGGAATTTTGTTTACAAGATAAAAAAAAAATAAACATCATTGTAAAACCACTAGCTTCCTCGCTCAGAATCTAAAAATGTTAAATGTTAAACGTCTATAAAAACTCGAGAGACTAAAAATATTTTGAAAATTATACCATGAATAAAAGACGCAAGTTAAAACATGTTTTGTCAAACATTTTGCGTAAAATTTCTCGTTTTTACTCAGTCTTTGTTTTCTTTTTTTCCGGTTACTTAGAAAACTTGGAAATATTTACCACTGAAAGTACCAACTAGATCAATTTCCTCTCAGAAACATCCCTCAAAGTTGAAAACCTAAGCATTTTTACCACCTCAAAAGTTGATGAAGACACAAAAATAAATACACACATTATTGTAAAATCAATACATTTATCGCACCGTTCATAATCTAAAATGAGAATTACATAATTTATGTTTTATATTGATATCCATAAAACTCCATTATAGGTATATCATTTTTTTTTTTACTAAACCAAAACCATTATTTAATGCATTTTTAACGCGATTGTTTTATAGGCCCGTGTCGTCTATCGAGTCAAATCCGTACTTGGAGTAGGTACGACATTCGCGTATATACTATGCGTACCACGCAAGATGCCATTGTAATAATATTATTGTCTTTGGTTTTTTTTGATTAGGCATAAAACGGTATTTATATAATAAGTAGGTGGGTAGATGTATTTCCGTAATTCTTTTTCGGACAGTCTCAGAAGGGACATTGGGCTCTCGCCAAAACAGATGTTTAGACCCGGCTCCGGCGGCGGGGTGGGAGTGACGGAACAATGCCGTATGTATAAATGTACAATATGTTATGTGAATTATTTTTCGCTAACGGCCGTCGTCCAATTTTATTACCACGTCGCGGGCCAACTCTCGTGCGCGTACGCGTGAGAGAGAGTTAAAGTGATCGAGAGAGATCGAAGTGAGGGATGTTTTCGGGATCATGTAAATCTATAAGGTCCGTCACCCACTCGTTCGAAAAGAAACGCTTAGCTGGCACACTCTGCTGGTCATGCGGGGGTCCGTATATAAGTCATACGCACTTAAGAGGGGACTGCTTGTTCAAGAGACTTATGTTTTTAGTAATTTTGGGGACTCAACAATTTTGGTGTTCGTTGGACACTAAAAAAATTTTTAGTTTCCTTTAAAAGTATGATATTTCTAATTAATGTTATGACTTATATGGTTCATATAATCTAATTTAGATTCTGATTGGTTGTTCATGTTAAATTTACTCTCTATGTGTAATACGTTGTTATTTTAAATTGGTGTTAGGATTAACTCACGTGCTCTATACTATAGTCGTCCGAAATATAAAATAAACGTACGGCGGACGCGCTGAAAACTAAGATTCTTGATATTTAAGTCGTTATCTTGGTCATAGCATGTACGTTTTTAGAGTGTTAACCAATGCTTATTCAAAAATTTAAAGTTTTCGGAAAAAGTGATGTATTTATGGACAATGAATGCTAATTCTATATTTGGAATACACGTACAATGTGGCAAAAATAATTTAATATACTTCTTCAAAAGCGTAATCTATTTACAATAAGTGCAAGCACTTTGACGATGTCGATAGTGAATACAGTGGTAGTCGGTTAACGCAGTAACTGAAGACAATTTTAATTTTCTAAGTAACTATATAGATACCACATAAGTCATTAATCATTAGTCATTACAAAAGCTCAAAGAGCGTTTTGTAAAGACACGCAATCTATATTTATGAGAAATTTAGTTTATTAATACTATTTAATACGAATTAGTAATTAAAAAATCTTATGATCTTATTAGTTACTTATTAATAATTTTAAAACCGTGTACCTTTTTTCTGAATTTAAACACCAGGTACGTTTTATGAAACTATATAGGAACTATAAGAACTAAGACTTCGTGTTGTAAAATTTAAAACGTGATTTTCTGATACAAATTATACTTCAAAGTTTAGTTGAACACATCTTAAGCCAAGGTCTACACATTTTATATTGTAATTTTACAAGTTATATATTTATAAGTTTATAACTAAGATTAGATAACTAAGGTATTCCTATTTATTTCCTGTGAAATAATCTCAAAGTTAAAGCTTGTTAAAAATTATATACTACGTAAAATACGACATCACAAATATAACTAACAAATATGTATTACTATTTTCAATATTGAAAGAATCCATGCATCTTTATTAAATATACGATTCATAACTAATATATTATCACTGATACCATTATAAACAATTTTGCCATATAACTCAAAATTAAAAACAAAAACAATTTATTCATCTAAAACAAGTTATATAAAAATAAATTACAAAATAGAGCAAATCTATACAAGATTATTTTGGAAACTGAACGGTGCAGTTTTATGTCTACCTATATATAATAGCAAAATGCTTCGATGTTAACTATGAGGGTGGTTTCTGAAAGAAAATTGGATCTAGTTAATGGTCAAAATTGAAAATTCTCAGTAATTTACAATAGGTATAATCAGGAAAAACAAAAACAAAAACAAAAACAACGAAAAACGGGTAGTTTTTCACAATATCAGTTTTTTATAAATGTTATATAAGTTATAGTTTTCACTAAATTCTGCAAAACCACGAAAATTAGCAAATTATTTTTTTTAAATATTCATAAGAATTTGAATATAATATTATTTAAATTCTAAGAACACAACCATTATGGTGACCTCGCACAGTTCAACAGAGCTGTTACCAGTTACTTTCTTTTTTTTTAAGTTTATTGCTTACAAATAATTGTTATCTGCAGTATTTTACATTTTAGATTCTGAGCGGATCGATGAATTTATTGATTTTACAATGATGTGTGTTTTTTTATTTTTATTTATTAATTTTTTTTTTGTGTCTGTCATCACCTTTTAGGACAGTAAAAGTGCTTGAATTTTCTTCGAAAATATCTTTTCTGATAGGAAAGTGAATCTAGTTGGTACTTTGGGGGGTGAAAAGTAAAAATGTACAGTAGTTTTCAAAAGCGCTGTGAAAAGCAAAAGAAAAATTAAGGAAAAACGGGAATTTTTACTTTTAACTTTTGGAATTTGGTGTTACTCTAAAACAAATGACTGTAGATACATGACATTTTGACTGAATGTTTATATTGCAATTTTATATACACCATAACATTTTAAAATATTTTGATTTTTTTCTGAGCTGTTTATGAACATTGTCAGTTTTCAATTTTTTATAGTTTTTATTTCCATAATTGTCAATAAAATTGTATTTGTTGTGTAAAAATGCGTGAACATTTTATATAATTATACAAAACTCCTGATATATTGTTACAATAGCAGTTGAAAAATACTAAAAATACATTGGCACAATTTTTTTTTATAAGCATTTAAAGTTCAAATCTTGACAAACTGTCTATCTTCGCTTAGAATCGTTTTTCTTATACAATGATATTATTCAAATGTAGCCCCATCCATTTCAATGACTCACTAGCTAGTGACCTTTTGTACAGCAGAGCGACACCCACTACACCACTTTTTTTATATTTATCATGGTTTTTAACTCTTTTTATTGTACGGTTTTGATTTACTAATCAATAATATAACATACATACATGGATGTTAAAAATAATTATAATTAAAAGGTGCAAACATATTACATTTTACCCGTTCATATAGATGCATAATCATGTACAAATTTTGATAGACCTTAAGTAACGACATAATAGGTAATTGTTAAAGTTTTAAAAAAAAAATTCCCTAAATTTCAATTTCTTACACGAGCCCCCTTAATTGGCACTGACAATATTATAATATCTAACTATAAAATAATTATTAACGATTATGTGGCGAACACAACATATACGTAAGTACAATATATAATATATTATAACGATGAGCAACAGTATTCCGTAGCTATTGCGTTTGAACGTTTACCTACCTACGTCACACTGCAGCCACTGTGAACGAAATAGACTCGACTGAACGCAATTATAATAATATTACAATATTTTGTTGTACGTTCTATGTCGTACGGTGCAGTTTTACGTTTCAGTGCGACTCGTGTCCGCGGTGCGCAGTGTAATAATGCCAGCTATATTTGGTACATTTGGCAATTATTTTTATTTTTTTAATATTTTATAGTATACCGGTTGCCGCGAATACTACCCCTGTATTATATTATTATCAACATTTATAACGTTATAATTTATATTATTTTCATCGTCACGCGGTCGACGGTGTGCGTGTTAAAGCTGCTGCAGTCCGACTCTGTTGCGCCGCGAATAATAATAATATTATAATTTTTTATCGTATAATACCTACAATATAATAATAACGTTATAATATCCGTGCTTATGAAACGGAATGACTGCATATAGTACCTACGCGTTATCTATATTGGACAGCTATTATATTGCTATCATAATAATAATAACTCACCTAGTAAAATATATTATAATGCTGCAGTATAATAGCGCCGCGCGTGGTTCAGTTCTATTGTTTTTTTCGCCTGCATCGATCGCGGTAACATATTATTATATTATCTATACTACATGTGCACAATGTCGATGGCCATAATATTATATAGGTGGGTACAGTGTAATATTATTATATTATCGTAGGTATATACATATTTGTATATTTTCAACATGCGCACGACTGCCCGCGAACGCGTTCTACCGTTCAGGTGTATGCGCACACTTTATTTTATTCTCACAAACATCCTATAGCAGTATAAAATATAGGTATACGATAATATTGTATAGGTATAATCATCGTGCGTATAATATATTGTGATACTATATTATGTCTATATTGTATTTCCATAAAAAAACCAGCAATGGTATTGATGTATAATATAATATTGTTTAGTAAGTAAAGTTCTGTAGTGCCGTAAGTATGCGGAAGCGGGGAGAGGGGGGATGATACGACACCCCTCGCTCCGTTTACCATATCGTAGGTATTTTTTTTTGCTATATTTTCGTCTCTGTGCAAAAATATAATTTAATTCCCGAAATACTCATGTGTTGTAGTTTAATACGAATAGGCAATAACATCGTCGATGATGATGTCTTACTAGATGGATATTACTAAGATAGAGCTTTGTTTCGTTTGGTAATGTACGCACGGTGATTCATAAAGCATATGCTCACTCTAATGTTTTTCTTTAATAGTGAATTTATTCGAATATATCAAACTATGAGATTTGGAACAATTAATTATACTTAAGATTATATTTCAAATTATTTAGATTTTGTATACCATTTAAGAAGTTTCCTGTGGTGGTTCATTTTTAAATGGCAATCACCAGTGATGGGAAAGTTCTTTCTAAAAATGAATTAGTTCAGGTTCAAGTTCAAGACATTAAATATGAACTAGTTCAAATTCTAGTTCAGTAGTTTATAGTTTTTAAAATGATCTAAAATTATAAAAGTTACTAAAGAAAATATAATAAAAAAATACTTAAGTTAGAAATAAAAAAAAAAATACGTGGAAATACGTGCGACTGCCGACTATGCGTCGAAACCGGCGATTTTTATTAATATACAGCATACAATAATTTGTATGAACATGTTAGTCTTGGGAATGTTATTTATAACATTTTATTGTATTATGTCAAGTTACAACAGAATTATAATAATATACCATAAATGGTATACCAACTATTCTTATCGGCGATCAACAACGCGGCGTTGTGATTTCAGGGCAAAAACAAATATCCTAACAAAATTAAAAACAAATTATTTCTTTTGATTCTTCAGAAGGAACCTGATCGGCTACAAAAAATTTCAAAACGTTATCCTGTCGCCTGTTCTATGAAAATTAAATTGTCAATGAACGAAACCAAAACGTTCAAAATCATAATTAATAAGAACTTAGTTCACGTTCAAGTTCATTTCTTGACAATCGAACTCGTTCATATCAAGTTCACACAATTATGAACTCGTTCTTTCCCATCACTGACAATCACCCATTCACCAATTGCTAACCAGACGATTTTTTGAAAATGTTGATATACCTATTTGAACAGAAATTTGAAAAAGTATTTTTTGAGTTATTTAACTTTGGGTACTAAGGAATAGTTCCATGATAGTGGGTTCGGAAGAAAATTTGGGCCTATGATGATTCAAAACTTGATAGATTAATATTAATCCATCATCATTTTATAATTCTACAGATCAGAATTTGAATAAATTAAAGAAAATAATAAATAAACGGGGGTGAGCATACTTTGGTGAATCACACAGAGTTATCTAGTTTCAGTAGAAATAAGAAATTCGTGTTGAAAAATATCGAAAATATACCTTTTGTAGTAATTGAAGTTTGATGGGGTTCCTTTATAACTATAAATATTAATACTTTCTTATGAATATTATAAGTTTTTTTTTTATCGTGCGGTGGTAATTGAGTTAACAAATTACATTTAATTAATTCCCGCGTCTAGTCATCTATCAAATGATAATATTATGTACGATATAGTATTTGATTGTATGATAAAATATCACTATTTACTTATCTATGAGGTTTTGAACCTTAATTGTTCGCACGTTCGCACGTTTGAACGGTTTTTCATTTTGCATTCGCGTATTTATAATAAGATAAGAATTAGTTTTTTAATTGATATTTTTAGGACTCTTCGCGTTTTCAAATAACTATTTAATTCATCGCCTTAGTATATAATAAACAATAATTAATTTCAGAGATCAAAGTGTATGCATATAATATAAATGGTTTATATTATTTGGTTGTCGGTTAAATGAACCGTCGAGTATACCATACGGTTCTTATGCGAACGTCCGATAATAGTAGGTATATATATTATATGCTGTGCTTGTTTACAGATGTTTTGTACTTCTATCGACATGGTGGTAGGTACCTATATGGCTATATAACCTTTTTATATTTTTATTTTTTTTGAAGGATCTAGAACAAAATATAATGATTGCAGTTTATACGCAGTAAAAGTGTAAAACGAAATTTTATAATGACACAAATCGATGTATTTCGTCGCATTGCGAATTTTGTGATGTTATATTTATTAATATTTTATATTATGTAAATAGTATTACATAATACCTAATATGATCATTGTAGGTATATTATGAGTAATATTTTTATATGGCTGACGTGTTTCCCAGAAAATATAAATATTTACTATTTTTAGACATAATATTATAAGATTAGAATACATATTTTGTATTGAATTGTCGTTTCGTATTATTTTTATGTTTTTTACGAAGAATTTATTACATTATTTGAAATTGTTTGATAGGAAAAAATGTTAGTATAGCATAGCTACTTATGTATAATATAATATGTACAAATTTGCAACACTATCTAATAATACATAATTAGTATATGCACTACACGTTTAACAGATTTTTAACTTTATACATTTTTATTTTTTTCAATAAAATTATGATTTTTATTAAAATTGTATAAAATTTAAAGTTATATTAAGAGGACTCCACGCTCGCACATGTATTGTCACCGTCTTACAAATGTACAACATGACACATTTTACGTTAACAATAATTCATTTTACTCTGTAAATTCGAAAATTAAAGTGAATTGACCTGTTAAAGATTTTAAAGGTAAGAATGGTAAGATTATTATGTAGGGCATTTCGGAGGCTGTTATCGATTTTTTTTTTATTAAGAAGCAAGTTATGAACTTTTTGAAACTGTAAATTTTTTGATCGTATATATCTTATTTAAAAATAATGATATCAATGAAATCCTCTGAGATGTAATAGATAATAATTTTACCTTTACATTTTATCACTCTAGTTTTAAAAATAATAAAGTAAAATGGATTATAGTTAGGTTAAAATATTTTTTGCCGTATATATTTTGTTATTAATTATTTAATATTATATTCTATATTATTGTTTAAAATTCAAGTCAATATCAAAGTACTGTAGAATGGGTAAATGTATAATTTTTACCAAATAATATGATACTTAATAGAAGAAAGTTTCAAATTTCTGCGATTAAAATTTTTTGAATTGCAACAAAATATCTTTTGAGGAAAAATCGTCATTTTTTATTTATTAAATATTCAATTTCGTAAGAATTTGAACTTCAATAGGTACATATTATTATAAAAAATTGTACCTTTTTTGTTTTTGAAATTTGTAATTTGCTATATTATAACAATTAACTAGTAACTTTGATTAAAGTTGTTTTACATTTCAAATTTTGACAAAATGTCAAATGTCTATAAGTTATTGACAAAAACTAAAAATATTTTTAAAATTAAATCATGCCTAGAAAATTGATTTGTCTATGAACGATTACATTTTCTTGAATGCAGGTTTTATTTTAGTTTTTCTGGTTATTTAGAAAAGTCCTACTTTAGACCCCCTAACGTACCAATTGTAGATCAAATTTTCTACTATATAGTGCGTTGTACAACTAAAAGGTATCCCTCAATAGTAACGCGCTGGGTGGCGTTTTTTCCACATGGTTTCCAAAAATGGCATGTAAATACGGTGGTAAATTTTATGTGTGCTCCTTATTTTCTAGTCTAAATCGTAATCTCCTGATCTGAGTAAAAATCGCCACTCAGTGCGTTGCTACTGAGGGACATATTTTGTTGTGAAACGTACTATAGAAATTAATACAAAGATAAAATTAGAAC
Source organism: Acyrthosiphon pisum (assembly GCF_005508785.2). NCBI lineage: Eukaryota > Metazoa > Arthropoda > Insecta > Hemiptera > Aphididae > Acyrthosiphon > Acyrthosiphon pisum. The sequence goes on from NC_042495.1 coordinate 52,182,129, forward strand.
CATTTTTTTTAGTATTCAAAATTCGATGACAGGCACAAAAAAAATCTTTGTATGTCAATAGGTACATATACTAGTTACTACATTGACTACAGCTTACTCAGAATCTAAAAAAAAATTAAGATAATAACCATTAAATAAATGTTAACATTTAAAAAATACTACGGTAAAAAATTGCAGTATATTAAGTATGTGGTGTAATGAATAATGATAAATTAAATACTTTAAGCACCTATAACATTTACTTAATATAACAATATAAAACAGTTCTTGTAAACTCATGAAAGTTAATTTAGTTTGTATATTCACAGAAGTACAGGAAAAAATATTATTTTGATCGTAATATATACATTATATTATGTTATATCATATTATCATCTATATATTATATTTATAATACATTAGGTACACCCAATTATACGCGCATTATGTTACTGCTATTGGTTTTTACTTAAGACGAACAGGAATTTACATATTATTATGTTGAATATTGTTGACGGTATCACAGTGGTACAGTGTTAGAATTGTATTACCTTTGTATTAGAATTTACAGCGACGTACTAACAAAATATTTTATACTTGGCGTTATACCTACCATGCAATGATATGTTAAGATGACAAATAAAAAAAATACCTAATATTCCTACGACAGTATGACGTATTAATATTAATATAAAAGAAGGTTAATTATTAAATGAGAAACTTGAGACTAACATCAACATAACCTATATGTATGTGGTGAGAGAAACTCGTAACTCCTCATCGACAGTATAGTTACGCTTTTTCAAATATCCAAAATTCACTTAGCTCGAACTCGTTAAATTTAATTTGAAGAGTGCGATCGTTTTTGAATACATATTGTGGTTCATATCATAACCAATCTGCAGCAATGCAGATCTATAGATATTAATTTAACAATAAAAATGACCATCACTGCAGATGATCACCACAATCACATAGTAATCCGTTGTTATAACTTTATCGTTAATATGTGTTTGTCATTCACTATATTTCACGATACAGAAAGCGTGAAACACTGGAGTTCCTATAGTATATAGTTACCTATAATATGCGGTCCAAACGTATTGCACATGTATTACAAGGCGCGTTATTATAATTTATAAGTACTTATTCAATATAATATTTTCAGGAATTAAATGAGAAAATGCTTTTGCAGCCAGTGGCGGTCGTACTTCGTGCATGGTGAACGTCTCTGCGGCGATATGAGTTGCGAGATAACGACCGTGGACGATCTTCGGACGGATCCTCCGACACGGAAGTGTAGCACGAGCAGCACGAACAGCACGAACAGCACGAACAGCACGAGCAGTACGAACAGCGCTGGAAGCATGGCCACGTCGGACGGGGACGTGGACGTGGCCGCGGTGGCCATCCCGTCGTCGGCCGTCGTGGTCTACGTCACCGACGACGCCGTCGCGACCATGAGTGTCGTCGGCTGTCGCGGAGATCGTACTCGAGCGACGGTGGTCAGCGTGGATGAGTCGAGTTCAGATATCCACACAGATCGCGACGAATGTTCATCAGACGAAAGCTGCAACGGGCCGGACTCACCCACGGGGCTGAAGAGGGTTGGTTCCGTGTACGACTTCGGGCTTGACGAGGCCGACAGCCCGCCGCCGTGTGCCAACCACCCGTTCGCCGCCGGGCCCGATGCCGATCTGACCAAGGTGGCGCGCAAGCAGTTGCGCATGATCCGCGAGGTAGACGTGGCCGTGTGCCACCTAAATCACACCAACACGATTATCAGCAAGATACTCAGCTCCAAGTATCTGAGACGGTGGGAGAACCACCAGATCCGCTTGCAGGACGATTGCATAACTTCCAACACGGTGAGTAGTGCATAGAACCTATTGTTATTTCCTGCAGCGTTATTATACTGGGTGATTAATTTACTAGAAAAGTATTATTACAAAACGTTTCTGAAAATATATTTTTTATTACATATTTAAAGTCACTATAAGTCGTATTAGAGAACATTTTATGACAAAACCTTATTTTGTATCATTGTATGTTGTATCATTATCATTTTTTAAATGATAATATAATTAATTTTGAATTTCATACCTGCCACAAAACTCAGCTCATCTAATATTTGAATAGGTACTATTATAATTTATAAGTTATGAGTTATTAGTAAAATTACTCGTTCGATGCTTGTTTATTACACGTAACAATTCTCAGAAGGTTATTTTGCTTTGAAACATGCAACCAAAAATATATGTTATACATTATGATATATGATGAAAAGCTGAAATAATAGGGAGATGTTATGAAATAATATAACATTTACTGAGCTATACCAGATAAATCATATGATGAACAAATTTAATAAGATGATGTCTGCTAATTCGTAGCCTGAACTTACTCAGAAATCCATTGAAGTATAATCCTACATTTTATTGAAAATATACTATGTACCCATGAGCCTGTATGAGTACCTATTTGAGTGTGTAATGAGAAATGTATTTAGGTGCAATATTATATACACTCGGATATTTCAGGTATAAACAACTATAAGGTGAAACCCGGGCAAAATTAACAACCATCACGACCAGTGACGCAACTAGAATTTGCTTAAGGGTAGGGTCCAATTGTCCAAATACGTGATACATTCTTTCGAAAGACAACTAAATACAAAATGTAAAATAAATATATCTAACGAGTATTTAAAAAAGCTGTATGCAAAAACTATAATTATTATTAATATACACTGTGTTAATGATTAAAATTTAAAATACATAAAAGTAATATTTAACACATTTTATTGTGTACACTTCGAAATATTTCACAACATGTATTGCTATAGTTGCTACAATATACGAACAGAATCGTTAGACATATTACTATAATATTATAATTTATAAGTAAGGTTCTGAAATTTCACGAAATTAATTTTTTTTGAAATATTTCATATTTATGAAAGATAAAAAAAACAAATTTTAATTTAAAATTTTAGTAGAAAGTACTGTAAACACTTCTACTTAGTTAAGAGTTGATGAATAAATATTATAGAAATAATTCTTAGATACATAGTATAAATTATAAAAATTACATAATAATTATCTATCTTAGGTATATATATACTATAATATCTTCTTTATATCATGATCTTGAATTAAATATTGATGATAACTAATCAGGTATTAAATCAGTATGACCATCTAGTGATGATTTTATGAAACATACAAAAAAAAAGTTTAAAAAAAATTAAAAAAAAAAATTTTTTCAATATTTCATTGAATTATCTATATGAAATATTTCATACTCATAATCCTAATATTAAGGTAATTTCATACTAAGGAAAACTATTAATGCACACGGCGTCACGGCCAAACGGGGATTGCGTGCTCATCGGTAAAATAAAATAGGAAATCGTATTACACCCATATATATATATATATATATAATATTAACAATATAATATGTAATACAATTACTGTTGCTTACGTACACACAACGTATTAGTTTGAATAGGTATAAGGCTTATGCTAAAAATTAAAGACCTAATGCGATTACAAAAACATGAACTGTTGAACTAACATCATCATGACGTGATTAATACTAAACATATTTTACATTAAAAACAATATCCAACATAGCACCTACCAAATGATTTACGTACATTGTTGTTTCCATGATATACAAGCCCGGATTAAGGACCAATTGGGCCCCGGGACACTATACACTAAGGGCCCGTATTACAATAGTTGAACTCCGGTTAAAACGGGCCCTAATTGGGCCCCCTTTTAATTTTATATTCAAAATAATTGTATCATTACGACTGTATAATTTTTTACTATACAAAAAATATAGTATATACAGGGTGTATCTTATACAATTATCTCATTGTAGGCGGGTTTTTTTTAACTATTACCTATAGATTGATATTCGATGATATGGAATTTCGTTAAAACAAAAAAAGACGTGTTTCTTTATTTTTGACAGGCAAATTTTTTATAACATTTTTAAACACGCGGTTGTACCAATAATAATATTGACTTTATTTTTTCAAATGGTAACCACTATATTTTTTGATGGATTCTGGCAAAGCTTTTTTTTGAACATTTTGACAGCCAAATGATCAATTTTGGTTCGCTAGGTTATTAAATATGATCCTCTAAAGTTTAGTATAATATATGCATTAATACTTTTAGCTAAAATACCTAATTTACAAGAGCTCAATAATTTTTTCTTATAACTACCTTTTTATATACCTATATAGTTAAATCGGTAATCTAAAATGGTCAAAAAATAAAAATTGTTGGCAAACATAGTTCATTGTTTTATAGTAATTTTTCGTAATATAAAATTGAGAACAATTTTATTTTATAATTATTAATAATAATTTACCTACATACCTACCTACCTACAATACATTTTTTTTTAAGCTATTGGATGCGTTAAAAATATATTTTGTGGATAGAGATGGGCCCTCAAAATCAATGGACCCTGGGACCGTGCCCCCTTGTCCCCCCCTTAATCCGGGCTTGGTGACATACCTAGAATACCTAGTAGTTATATATAAACTGTTCTAATCAATATTTAAATAAAAAGCATAAAATCATTGCATATTATATTCATTGCTCTGCTCAGAATATAAAATGCGTTGATCTTAAGGTAAACTTAATTAAAATTAATTTTATATTATTTTGGATTGTCTATAGGCATCTGATATTCGAAAAGAAAAATACAAAAGTGTTTATTCTTAAAAATAAAACTCTTGAGAATAAATATGATTTTTGATTGTAACCAGGAGAGTATAAAAAATCACTTATAGATTACTGTTCTATTCTATATCGATATTCTTATTATATCCAAAAATAAGATATCATTGCAATGGCGTTTGATTTTACTTTTCTTCGTTTTCTACTATGTTTTCTATTCCATCTGACTAGAATTTAGTTTTAATCTAATAAAAAAAATATTACCTATGGTTTATCATTAAATATTTTTTTTCGTGTAAATGTAAATCACACAAGTGTAATATTGTATACTTAACCAGTAAAATATTATTTTTAAACGATGATAAAATCAAAAGTAAACTTTTTAGTTTCTGCAACAATTAATGTCAAATAATATTTATGACATCAGTTTTAAATTAATTTGTGTAATGATTTAACCAGGTACTTATTAAACATACAACATTGGTTTTAATTCCATATTTTATAGTGAATATATTATTGTGTATTATGTTAATTTTTTACACTACATTTAAGTGTAGGGTTATTAATAAAGATAACTAGATAAGTATGGCACTGCTCGAAAGGCTTTAATTTTTTTTTTTATATGAATTCGGTACAATGGTGGATGGGTGGGTAAGTCGCCTTAGCCTGTATAAATATGTTAATATGTAATAACCCTAATAGTCATCAAAACCTAAAACATTCATTATAAATAAAAACTATTCCATATAATATATTATAAGTGTAAATGATATAGCTCAACAAATTATTTCTCATGCACCCATCAAACGAAAAAATAGGTGAAATGTGTATGTAATATATATAATATGCAAAATATTTTTACCCCCTCCGGCGAGACTTGTCAGGGACCACCCCCTGATTCAGTATGACTATAATATAATTAATGTTCTCTCTGGTTGGATAATATTGATTTTGCTGCAAGAGCAGGACGCGTGCCATAACGTCGTATTTCGTTAAGTTTTCGCGATAGGAGCCGACGGTGTTAATATTATACTTGTGCGCATAAAACCCACGATAAACATTCAACGTACCTCTCGGTTTTTTTTTTTTTTTTTGATGTGTGCTGACTTCGATGGTCACAACTCACAGCGCGAGTTAGCTGCAGTAGTTGCAGTCTGCACACGCGTGCACCACTTTATACACGTAGGGAGGTATACCTATGTAGGTATACCTACTGTACTTAGTATGTCATACAGCTGAACAATATTAGACAGACATAAAAATATAATAACATCGAACAAAACATATTGATAGAGATACGATATATTTTGCGTATTTATTTTTTAACTAAAGACACACAGACAATATACGTTTTTGAGAACGACGTTATGTAATGTTTATCGCACCACTCTAACTATATAGTTCGAATTTACGTCGGCTGACGCACTGACGTAATTGAACTTTATCACTCTGTTACAGCTGGTTATTTTTATTTATCATGTGTGAGCGTCGGAACGAGCTAATAATATTATATTATATACAATATGCTATCCCGTACGGTCGTACCCACACTGTGCTACGGCATGCGTTAACGATAAAATATAATATTGTGCCTGGTGCGGTTTGATGGCACTACTAGCGTCATAACTCATAACAAACATGCAATATTTAATGGATGTTTTAATTTTAATTTTTATTATTATTGTTTTTGGTCGAAAACCGCGAAGACGACTAGAAGGCATTTTCAAATCTTTATTTTAAAAACTCGATGGATACACGTGGCAGTAATGACAATTGATTTTAATAATATTATTATATTATAGGTCCGTGAAACGATTCTTTATCCGACATTTGATGTTTGTCGAGGTCGTAATTTGGTTTTCCTCAAAGGTTGATGAATGTATAGTTTATGCGATAAAATTATACACATGTATTACCTACCTAGTAATATAATTAATAAGTACGAAATCTGTAAATATTATTGTTATTTGTAGGTATACAATATGTTGACTTCTATCTTAACAATAATTACTTATAGGTTAGGTTGGACTTATTTGATAATAGGTCACACCCGTTTTTTAGGGGGGTTTGATGTAGAACATCTTAATGATATTTTAAGAGAAATAAAAAACAAAAATGAAAATAAAATAAAATACTAATTAAAATTATTTTATCTATTCATGTTTTTTTAATTGTATGTTACGATCGTACCGATCATATAGTTAAGCATATTATTATTACTAAAAATTATTTTATTTACTTAGTGTGCAATAAAAAAGATTACAGATTGTAAATATTCTTTATTTTTTAAATAATAAAAAAAATATCTTCAAGCGGTTCCACGGTATATTATTGTTGGTTGAGAAAACGGATTCGTATGGAATACAATCGAGAAGGCTACAGTTGTTATTGAAAAAAAACAAATGTTCACCGTTTCTCAGAACGATAAATATATTGACCATCTATTATGCATCATTGTTTTTTTTTTTTTTTGTCATCAATTATACAAAATGATTATGCAGGATTTAAAAACTTATAAACAATATTGAAAAATTAAAATGATATCACAAGTCATTTTTTTATTCTTTTATCTTAGTTAGAGCTCAAGTGGTTTGCCTGCGTAATTCGATTTTGAACATGACGTAATGTACGGTCTTATGGCATTATATTATTAAAGGAATAAAATATTGGGAAAAAGGTATTTAGGCAGGTATATGGTATAGTTATGGTTGCATTAAACTATAATTCATATCATATATATTTGTTGAAAGTGAACCGCACAAAAATGTGTCGAGTTTATCTTGGTGAAAAAAAAATGTGATAACAATATTAGGATAGATCTTTTTTTTTTTTTTTATTATTAAAATTTAAATGTTTCTTCATATTAAGGCTTGCAGTTATGCTATTACAAGTTGGTTTGCATGAACTAGTTACAAATTACAAATTACAAATTTCACATTACTATACTTTAATTAGTTAGTGATATAGTGATTATGATATATACACTATACATGCTAATGTTAGTTAATAGGCAATAGGCATTTTGAGTGGTAGTTTAGGGTTGATCTTCGTCTTCGCTTGGGTCTGATAGGAGAAGATTTTTCGGTAGACGTGGTTTAAGAATAGATCTTAATTTAGTTAAAAATATTCAAATTTAAATCTTAAATGTATGAATTTATAATATAACTATTTAAAAAATGAAAATGTTTTATTTGCAAAAAGATCCAAAATGCACTTTTGTAGTAATACATAAACTTTATTTTTTATATTACCATATTATAATAATATATACTCATATACATATTTATAAAATACAGCTACAGCACAGGATTAAAATTTAAAAATGTAAAGTGATGGTCGTTTAAGATTGATTTATAGAACCCTAATAGTCCTTAGGAAATTCTTGTAAATAAGAAATTTGATATTACATAAACATTGAATAAAAACACTGGAATGAGACATATTATTATAACTGTAGACATTTATTACAGAAATGTTTTAAATTAATTTCTATGATTTATCCGGTTTCTCGACACCACTATTCAATAAAAAATCTATTTATTCATCACAACACAACGTTATACGAATAAACTGTTGCGTATTTGTGTCGACTGGTGACCGATTTAAAATGACTAATAGTTTCGAAAAAAATCATTTCGTTTGTTCGTAAATTTAGCTATATAGCTACAATCCATATCTCGAAATTCCCACGTTCGAAACGGTGTATCTATCACTTTGATTTACGAACCTATGCGATTTTCGTCACCCGACATAGTGCACGCATATTTTTCTCTGTCGATAATGTTTTTTCATCCGCAAAAACTAACATCTTATTTGAAACGTTTAAACATATGAAATAGTTGTGCGGACACTATATTATGTTATTATATTATACTATACGATATACCTGACACGCGCGAGTACCTACTGAGCATAACGAACCTCTCGTGACAATCCAATCTCAATCGATCGTGATGGTCGACGAACGACATAACGTAATAAAATTTTGGACTATCGTGCCGATGAAACGTTCCGCGGTGCACCGATACGATCTCAGCAGGACTGCGGAAAGAGCTCACTGGTCTGCACTCGATGCACTGGACTTGGCAGTATCTTCGGGAACGGTCGTCGGGACGTTCGCAGAAGCAAACGTCTTCTTCACGTGGACTCCCCGACCTACGGACGGAGGAGAATCTTTGTTACCTGTACGGACACGATCGGACGACAACGAACGCGGCACGGTACGTCAACTGCACGAGGATATCAACCTGCAGGCCTGTATTACTGCGGGAAGGTACGATTTTCAGCGGCTTTCTGCCCCACGGTGCCATTGCGATTATCCACAGCCGCCGGATGCAGACCTCATAACCGTGGACATCGATCACGCTGGAGCCGATGGCGTTAAACGGAATACGACGAAGGACGGCTCATCGCAACCGCATTCGAAAATATCAGCGTCTTCGTCGTCTTGTTGGCGACGGTCAAAAAAATTCGTGACGGATTTAGTCGTCTATGTTGCGTGTGCCGTTTGTCTGTGCTGTTAAAGCCCGGGCCGTGCGAGTGGGACAGGATTGGCACAATCTCCAGCTCTTTCTACGCAATATTTTTTCAATGCACACATTTCAAAGAAAATATTATGCCAAAATATAAAATAAAAAGTGCTTATGTTACGAAAAATTCCTAAATGACAAATGTATAATGCATTTATACCCGATAACCATATTATACTAAGATAAATATTAATATTTAAAAATTATAAATAATAATAGATTAATATAAATTACTAACATTTTTAAACTACTACAATATATTATCCTTCTATCTTCCCAACCCTTTATTATGGACATATTATTATCCTTAGTACACAAAGTTAAATAACTCAAAAATCAATAGATTGAATTTTGTTTTTGATACATAAAAATGTTCAGATAAATAATTTACAGTAAAAAGGGAGTAGGAGAATTCTCATTTGAAAAACAGAAGTTTGTATCACCACAGGACACTCTTTAAGTAGTACAACAAATACCAAGAGTTTTAAAATATGGTATGCTATAATAAGAATATGTAAAAATTCCAAAAATCAGAATTTTAATAAATGCATTATTTAAAGAAACAATGGGGTGATCATACTTGGTGAATCATTATCACTCTGTATATTACTGTAAAAAAAATAGTAATTAAAAATGTTTTGAAGTGTGAAAAGGTTGACATTTAAGAGTTGAAAGAGTACCACCAAGTGCAGTCAGTGTGTTTTCGGTTCCAATATAGGTATCTTTAATTCGGACTTGGTGCTGTTTTTTATTTGTATTGGTTTGTAAATTGATCACCTCGTTACACCACTGTATGTACTACAAGTTTTGTTCAATTTATTTTATATCATAATATAGTCTGATATACTGTATTTTTATCATTAACCACATACCCGTATATACTATGCATGAACTCTAGATCTTTAACATAATGTTTTTTTCGATGTATTTCATGTTTTAGACACTGCTATATGATTGGCGCTGTTTACTTGAATATTGAATAGATAACGCGTATTTAATAGAGAGCTCTTGCCAGAACCAGCCTTAAGGCGGAGCTAGGCAATTTTTTTTTAGTATATAATTTTTTAAAACGCTAGGCCCAAATTGTCATACTGATGCGTGAGGCCCGTGGCAGGGACCTAAGGTCATCTATGGCTGCTGCAGTATAATATTCACAATACACATAGATATAATATACAATTTATAACTTTACGGTCACTCACTGTTAGTTATCCATCACTTCTCCTGTCAATCGACTCATACTTGCTTTAAATTACCTCTGTTTTTCTTATACGCGTGTTTAAATTAAAAAAATTGTCATATTACATAATATATTATAATATATTTGGGAATACTATATTTTAAATCATAGTAATTCAAATTAAGAAGCATGGGACCGTACTTAATTTACGATTTCGTATAAAATGACAGTTTGTGATTTTTTTTTATAATAATAAAACTGTTCACAAAATGTGTATAAGTGTTTATAGCTTATACATTGATACATGATATTTATGTAATAATGACGTTTAATATTTGGGTATACAGAAGTGAGTAACCACAGATGTAGTCTGTACCTATAAACATACAACCTTGTAACTTGTTGTTAACAAATGATAAAATCCGAGATTACTAAGAATAAGTTTATTTTATGCTTAAAGAGAAGAAGACAATTTTATAAATGAAAATTATTGAGTTCATTGAATTAAGATAAATAAACATTTTTGTGGGCGACGGAGTGGCTGAGCGGACTAAGGCGTCGGTTACGACGTACACCGTCTCCCGTTCGAACCTCGGAAACGGGCGGCACTTATCTTCGGGCAATCACAGTGTCTGGAGAGAGAGACGGTGACCCCCCCGCCCGGACATGGAAAAAACCTACGGGTGCCCACTTAAAAATTTTGCCAAACTAGAACACACGTGCTTAAAACCTACAGTACCCTCGGCCTCCCCCACAGTTAAAAACCACCAAATGGCCTGAGTTTCCGTATGTTAATTGATGAAAAAAAAATGTATATATTTGTTAAGAATGTTAAATTTATTTGTAAACATATAATTGGATTAGGAAGAAAATTAATTGTGATTAATTGTGTTATACTTTAATTCACACTGCATACAATTAATTTGCTTATTATATATATCTTTCACGGATAAAAATCATTTTTTTTTTTAATATGAATTTGATGAGTTTATTTTTATTCTGTTTTTTGTTTTTTTAGCCAAGTGGATTTCTTAGTAAGACTATTGGGTACGAAGCTATAAAAGATTTATATCCAGTAAAAAGATGGGACTCGAATTTCAAATACTGCCTCCGCGTAGTCGTCACTAATGGCTCTTATTTATTACAGGTGATTGGTTTTTAAACATTCTAAAAATATAAATAATTATTGTTCGTCACGTATTATTCGAATTACTTCTTTTTAAACACGTGCGTGACGTTTATTTGCATAACCAATACGCCGTATTAACTGTTTATATTTGTTTACAGACTACCAATCAGTATTTGAGAGATCAAATTCTTTACTCAATCTTATGGAAGGTTCGTTTCAAACTTAATTGTATGTCGACACTATTTGTCGGTGATAATTTTTTTTTTTTTAATATTCATTTACAGAAAAACGTTCAGGAAACCCAAACACTTTTGAAAAGTCAATCCGATCCAGACGATATGTTAAAAGAATTACAGGTAATGCATAAAAATAGCAATATTATTATTTTCTAGTAGTCTATTCCTAATTGCGCTGTCCCTTCAAAACGTTTAAATGTGTAATGTGTTAAACAGAATATAGTGGATTTTGCCAAAAACATTCCATTGGTCGATGATGAAATATTTCATATGCCAACTTTTATTGCGAGTACGCTAATGACAAGAGTATGTTTCTATTTGTATATTAAAATAAAATAATAATTATTACGATTTTAGAACTGATAGTATTTACATAATCATATCATTATAATAAAATTTGTGTTGACTTCTAGGACCAAGAAAAATATTGCAAACAATCATGGGAGAAGGCACTAATCGGTACGTTGCGCCCGTTGATTGAAGACTGTCCCCCGTCCGCCGAAATGTGTTCGTTTTTATCGCATCATTGCAAAGACCAAAGTAGCCTACCTATCATTAAAGATTCCTTAGTTTACACCATAACAAGAATACTTAAACATAATTTTGTGAGTGCACGGTTAATAAAATAAATATAACATATGTCTACACTATATTATTATGTATAATATGTTCACGTTCTTTTTTCTGATTTTTTTCGGTCTTTGCAGGACTTTGCGAGAACACTGACGGCTCGCACATTAGTACAAGATTATATCAAGGCTCTTTACATCCAGGACCGAAGCGGCGAGTCAATTAGATATTTTCTATCAAGGTAAGCAGAGCCGAGTTTTCAATTTTTTCTGTATCGCAACAATATTATATTACCTACCTCGGGCTATCTGTACAGTATACATATATGTATACTGTTGTTTATCATAAAAATGTGTTCAGGACATATAAAATACCTATAAAATACAAATATATACGATCCATAAATAAAATGTAATAAATTTAAAATAATTGTTGTCATGCCTGTTTAGAGTCCACAGTGCCAGCGCTGTGTGCCCTCATAACAGGGTACTGCCGAACATGGTGTCCACCTGTATTACTGCCATATACTCCGCATCAGAGGAGTTGCCGGCTAACTGTTCGGAAGCCGAATTCGATTGCTATTACACCAATCACCTGAGATGCTACATTGTTGTTCTTCAAAACATGTAAGGCATACTCTACATATATTACCTATTTATGTATATGATTTTATACATTATATACACGTATATAATATGTATATAACATCGTTTACTGATACGTCTTATCTCCTCCGTAACCTTGCCACCGTCTCCTGTCCGTACACATATATAATTATATATTACTGTAGTTATTATTAGGCATATAGTTATTAATATGCCAAAACGTATCGTATATGTCAACAGATCAGAATACAGCGATTGGCTGTACGGACTTGCTCAACTGTTGCGTCCGCTGCCGTTTCCCGCATTGCTGTTAATTCGTTCAATTTTTATGGAGTGAGTATAATATCATTAGTGTTTTATTATTCAGATTTTTGATTCCGAACGAACTGCTGATACACACAATCACGTATTTTGGATTTCGAGCATACCTATACATTAGGGATATACCTAATTTATAAGACGTTTTAAAATATGAGATGTTTTCTTTTCTTTATTACCCAGTTAATACTTGAAAGAAGTCGTTTTTCTACAACCCTTAGAAGTTTCCCCATTTCAATATAATATGTGACTGTCCTAAATGTTCCGTTTTCCCTTTCCTCGATTCTATCGTTATCGTACTCACATTAAAGTAACATCGTTTAAAATATTAAAACTTGGCATTCAAACAAAATATTAATAGAAACTAGTCTAATGTATTTGCGTATCGAACGCATAAAAATAATATTGTATATACTAATACACATGTTATTGGCTATTGTTGTCATAATCGGATTTCTGCAGTTTACACATACATATAGTTACTTAATATTATACCTAATACATAAGGTATTTGCAATATTTTGTAAAATGTTACTAGCGTTCTCATAATGGTTCAATAATTGATAGTTACTTTCATTTGTCAGTTGTAACTAGCGAAAAGTTTTCCTAAGGAGCTAGTGCCAATGTAATTTTGTACGCAAATATACGCTCTACAGAAATAATGATCCTGTTCTATAGAATCAACCAAATTTGATAATTTTTTTTTGAATTAATAGAGGGTAATATTATACTAGCTGTATCGAACTTCTTTTTTCAATATTTTAATGACAAACTTTATAGTATGTCTTCACTAATAATACAATTTTAAGCATTTTTTTTTATAAATTATACTACTTATACCATTATTTGAAATAATATAAAAATCGGAGTTCGATGTGGCCTGTAAAAAGTCTTCTTCTTTCAGATAAAAGAAATAGTCATAACAATCTGACAATTCTACAAAGCTTGACAATTATTCCCGTGAAGGCCTTTTTTCGATATAATACACCCTACCAACCCCTCCTAAATAGTTATCGAGTAGTAGTGGAAAAGTATTATAATTAAGGTGGCAACTATAATATAAAATTTAATTTTCAAATTTTATAAAATTGCGAAAAATTTGAAAGACTGACACTGGGCCCCCTTATTGTAGGTATATAATATTTGTATTTCAACCGTATTGCAACCTCATGCTGCGTGGGCCCTACAAGACATGCACCATTATTGTATAGTGTTTTATTATTAGAGTTAAGGATGTTGATGACCTAAAAAACACACAAAAACGCCCTAAAAAAAATGCAAAAAAGCCCTAAAAAAAGTGCAAATATGCCCTAAAAACTTTAAAAAATGACCTTAAAAATTATCTAAAATACTAATTAAGTAAGGGAAACTTATCAGAACGCGATAAATGTAATCACAACAAAAACCCCAGAATAATAATATTAAAATTATTTTTTACTAATAGTCCAAATCTAAAGTTAGATTTTAAATAAATTAAATTTGTTTCCAAACTTGGGTGTAACATTTGCCCTAAAATCTATAATTTATAAAAAATGCGCCACATTGTATAAAAAGTACAAAAAATGCCCTAAAAGATGAAAAAAATTACTTAAAAATGACGTTTAAAAACAAAAAAATGCATTTATAGCTAAAAATGCAGAAAAATGCAAAAAAATGCAAAATAAAATTAGAATATTCTGCATCAAGGGAGCATGAAACAAATTTTTAGCTAGGATAGCATTGTACAGAATAAAAGGAAAAAAAATGCAAAAGTCATCAACATCCTAACTCTATTTATTGTTATTCCGAATTTACGAGATCCTGAGTATGTTATATAACTGAGCTTTCAAGAATAATATAGTTTTGAAGAACAATTTGATAATCATATTTGTAAAAAACCGTCAAAAATATAATAATGAAATAATTTAAATTTATTTTGCCTATATTAAACTTAACACTATATAAGTAGGTACCGTATGTTATACATATACTACACGAGTATATTAATGATATGTATTATAGGATCTTGATTAGTATGTCAATAACCATGTCTATATATACTAGATTTATTCGAAAGAGCCATCCTTAATACTATTAAAAACACGCTTACCGAATTATACATTTGTATAACAAGATTGGTTAGACAATAAATTTAAGTTATAGTTTCCAATTTTAGCAAAATGAGTTTAAAGTCATAAATGAAAATAAATTGACCTGACTTTAGTTAATTTTACAATTACTATTTACTACTTACTAACTTCCTACTGAGTCTATTTTGTTGAGTTGCTTTTAAAATATTATGATTTTACCAAATTAATGAAACGTGCAAAAGTCGCGTAGGTCTAAAATAATAACAATAATTTATTGTATCAGGATGGTCTGGATATTGTATTTTGTTCTTTTATACGACTACAAAACAATGCATATGCAGATACGCTCACTAGCACGGGCGTGCCAAGAAATTGTATTTATTTATTTTTTTTTTTTTTTTGGGGGGGGGGGGTGATTATTGTTACTAGCACGTATTTAAAATGTATTTATCTCATAAAGTAGTACTTTTTTTTCTAAGTTCAAAAATATCATGCGAAGGGAGAGTGGAGTTTGAATACCCAAATCCCCCCCTCTAAGCACGCCTCGGCTCACTAGGCTGGGGATATATAGCTACAACAATCCTCTAGTATATATTTTAAATTTTATAACCTGCGTGGTACGTGTTGTTTAACATTTTATCTAACATAAATTGTTGTATAGATTATTATATATAAAATATACTTATTCGACCCGTCTATGATGAACATCGTATATGCATGTGATATGTCCTAGATTTTTTACAGTATCAAACAACAGATTTTTTAAACACGACATGTTTATGACACAAAATAATGTATATTCTAAAAGAGTTTGACAACCATTCTGATTCTGACACCATAATGGGTTCATCCAGAATACCAGGACCCATGAGAACCGCTGCTCGATTTCTATTGTATGTGGTTGCTATTTATTGTTTCACATTATAGGACGGCGATTTATGAAAATTTAAATTTGTGACACTTCGTAACCAATTAACCATTGTTTTTTTTTTTTTTGTTCACTTTAGGGACATTTCCTCTGTGATATTAAAAATAGGACTGCATGAAGATTGTGAAATTCATAAGCAGGTGTTAGCTGTCCGTGAGACAAAAGACGGCTGGTTCGATTTGTGTTCGCCGATCGAAGCTGTGTTCTGCGGAAGTTCAATAGTCTGGACTCAATTGGTACGTTTCTAAATCATACATTCATTAATAATTTGCGTTGTATGACAGCACAAAGTGTAAACCATACAAAACATAACATTTATAACTTTATAAAACATATAAAACTCTCGTCTCGAAGTCAGTATATAAATTAGGAATTCGCTGAATCGTCTTTTAGGTTTTTAAACGTACCTATATATTACATTATGGTCGAAATTCGTTTGACTTATAGCAGAATACTGTAAAAAAAGAACACTTCTCTGGCTTCATAACTCTCCGATAGTCTTCACTGTCACCGCCACCAAATTCTATATTTCCCCATATTGCAAAGTTTCTGTCCAATCTTCCAAGTCCGGCTCCTTAAAGTCCTGGCTTACCTCAGCAAACGATCACTTCCTTCGTCTACCTGCTGGTCTTTTCCAAACTGCCTAGTGTTCTTTGGCTGTCCCCACAGCTGTTGTTTTGACTCTTAAAGTCTTTAGCTCAAAAAAAAAAATATAAAATATGTAGTAAATAAATATTGTGTATTATAATATAATACACATAGTATGTAGGTATATAATATGTATCATATCTGTTATTATTAGCTTAAAACGTTGATGGCTTGCGAGCGATGCAAAAAAAAGAAACTGTTGAAAAACTTGAAAGCAAAGCATTTGGGAACGTGCGTTTCGGAGGCGTTAAAAAACAACAAAATCGTGATGGATGTTTTGTGCTTAATGCTTGAGTGGATGGTCGTGGAAGACTTGCATCAAAGAAATCAAATTGTTGATACACTTAAATCCACGGAATTTGGTAGAAATGTATACGATGAGTTTATGTCAAGGCAGAATCAACTACTTGAATTGGTAAGATAAATATAATATAGGTACAATTATTGATTCTTAATGATGTTTGCACTAGACTGTTTGAATGCCTTGACTTAATGTCAAGATTCCGTGTAAACTTCATCGGAGAAAACATTCGATCCAATTAACGAATAATTTATGTACGATTTAAAATAATATTTATTGTTTATCGTTAATCATAAAGTTGCATGGCATAGGTACGTTTTATAAAACGCGAGATAATGGCTATATATAATTTATAATATATAGAAAAGCGAAGAATTTAATCGTATTGAATTTAAATATATTTCACTCGATTTATTCAGGGTGGTTTTATACGTTATATTTGAAAAATAAGATTTTGGAAGTCTGGCTTTTCCACCGCAGGCGTACTAATAAACACATTCTATTAATTTCATTCACAGCAACGAAAAGGAGGTCCACAGAATTTATCATTACCGGCTCGAGGCACTGACTTGGACCTGAATTCCATGTTTGATTGTGGCCCATTCGGTAATTTAGAGTCGGTTGACTTGGCTTTTACCAATGTTACAGATACTTGTGCCAATACGCTGATTAAGTTACCATCTTTAAAAGTTCTTAATTTGTGGGGTACTCAGGTATGTGCTGCTTCTCAGAAACGTTTTATGAAACAAATAAAAACAAATATGGTATAAATTAATGTTTTTAATTTTAGTTTGGTGATTCCGGGTTATTAATCATATCGGATCATCTAACCAACTTGCAAGTTTTGAATTTGTGTGAGACCAAAGTTACCGACAGGGGAATTGTTTCGCTCATAAGTAAGACACGTGCCTAATATTTGTTTATTTTTCTTTTTTAATGATAAATTGCTTTACGAATTCGATTTCTGCAGGTCTCATCAATTTGAAAAAACTCAATTTAAATAGCACTAAAGCAACGGTTCGATCCGTGGACGTATTGAAAAAAAAACTACCAGGTTTACACGAAGTAGACGTCAGATACTCATTTGCCTGGTAAAAGGTATTTTTTTTTTGTTATATTATATTATAATGACGTGTTCAACATAAAATGGTTCTTATTATTTTTATTTTTGTTGACAATCTGCTGATAAACACATTTTACATGCAAATATAATAATATAATAAAAAAAAAAAAACATTAATATATTTAATATTATTATATAACTGTTTTACTCTTCGAGTATAAAAAGACTGTGACCCTGTGTTTTTTTTTTATATATATATTATATTTATATAAGTATATATATTTATATATGGTATATATATATATAATATCATTATACTTTTACCTTTGTTTATAATAATGTTATCAAATAAGTAAACTAAACTTTAAGGCAATGAATAATAATAATCGTTAATTTAATATTTTGTTAAAAATAATTAAGTGAATAATGCTTAAGTGACATCGCATTTGAGAGACGTTATATTATCTATAGTCGTGCCTTTTTTCATTAAATTGCTAATTATATAGTGTATAAGTATATAATACTATTATAATTCTCGTATCAAATTTTACTTATAGAAACGCTCAAAGAATTTCAATTTCCATTACGATTTTATTCTATTCTTAGATAGTCGAATATTATGTTATAATATTTGTTTATAATTTTTTTTTTAATCAATTTTTTTATCGTACAATATTCGTATACATGTGTAATGAGTAATGACGAATTTCAACGAACAAAACACTTTCACGGCGGGTTGTTTGTATTTAGATTCCGTTTTTTACGTACCATAAGTATTGTATTAAAACTAATATACACGGGATATTAATTATGTGTATGTTAAAATAATACGACATTTTTTCACTAAAGGGTACGAACTGTGAGGGTAAAGAATAACTAAAACGATTACACCAGGTAAATTGGTTAATACCTGTGTCATAAAATGTAAGTACTTAGCTAAAATATTATAAATTAACTACAGTATAATATGATATAATATATTATAATATAATATTATAACCATTACTATTATTATTTATTATTATTATTGTTATTATTATTATTATTATTATTATTATTATCGTTATTATTATCTGCTATATTGAAGCATAAAATATTTTACGTAATTTATTATTCGTAGAACTCACGTACATTATTTGGTTGAAATAACTTGTATCATGTAAAATCTACGATTAATCTCTATAGTGCTAAACTAATTAGTACATATCGCTATGTTGTTTTTCTTCTTAAATGTATACTTTTTTGTATCATCCACGACGTATAGAATATAAGTGTAAACATTCAAAATTAATTTATATAAATATAATATCAATATAAAAAAAAAAACATCTAAATGATTTTGAAATGATTTTGTTTGCCTTTATTTCTGTCATTTTTAACAATCGTGTTTTTTTCTTTTTTTATATTATGTTTATAAATCTATGTTATAGTTTTTTTTAAATTAATAATTTCAACGATAGGTAGGGGAAAAATTGCGTTGATTGTATCATAATATTATATACGTATGCAATAGAAGTCGCATAATTGTATAATATAGGAATGACAACTATTTATGACAAACAGAATCATCCTACACTATACCTTTTTTTATTTTTGATGATTTAAAAATTATTTTTACTAAAATTTAAGTAGGTATTTAATTAATTTAATTAAATTCACTGATAAAAAACGAACACATTTTCCAGCCAATTTTAATATTGATCCAACCTAAATGCATTGATTTTTTTCTGTTATGTTGGTTGACTCAAAAATGTATTTACTTATAATAATATTTCTACATAAATATAGCCTATTCATAAACATATTTAAAGTACGCGTATTATTTTACGATAACTGCTATTTTATATTATATCAATATTTATTTACAGCCGTGCAGTTAACCGGCGTAAATTGGATTTAAATTCCATAGACGATTTTTGTTTGTGTCATTATAATATGCCGTGTATTACTCAAATAAGTATAATATAATACATACACCATGAAGTATACTATGAATACCAAGGGTATATAATTACTTTTCTTTCACACAGGTACAAGGGTCTTTCAATGCATGAATATTATAAATATCAAAGTAAAACTTTTGTTGTAAAGAAACCTTTGTGATTTCGATAGTCAATTATTTTTGTTTGCACGCTATAATAGTGAATGAATTATATTGGCCAAATATTAAAAAATCACTAAATTGGTGTTCTTGAACTCTTCAAGATTGAAGACTATCATATTATTATGTATCTATATTTATAAAAAAGTGGCTAAACAGGTTCAATTCAAAACTAACTATACTAACTAGATTTAAGTAATATTTAATAATAATAATCATACTTTTATTCCAAGTAAAAATAAAAATATTTGTTCGATGGTTTTTGTTTGAATTTAGTATTATCTATATGGAGTAAGTTACTTTCAGTACGTATAGTATAATATAATAATATAACATGATAACTGATAAATGTATACTGTATACTATACTTACTAGTCTAATTATTATTGGGTATATAAGTATATTATCTACTAACTACTTATAATATGATACGATTATAAAAATATACAAACTGATAAAATGTAGTTAATTATAGAATTATATAGTACTTACCTAATATCAATAAATTGGTTTTATTTTGCATATTATTATACTAGGTATTAATTTAAACTAAAAGCTTTCAATTATATAATATATAATATGTTATATTTATTACAAACTATCATCGCATTGAAAATTAGTAGGGATGGGCCAATACCTCTTTTACCGATATCCGATATTCCGATAAAAAACCGATACCCGATATATTTGAAAGTCAACATTTTCAGCATAAACAATGAACCGATATTAAAATATCACCGATACTATCAACCGAAATAATATTATTATTTTACATTTAACTATTACAATTTATAATCCATCCTATTTTGCTGATAGATTTGGTTTTTTTTTTTTTTTTTGGTATCGGTTCAAATATCGATTTAAATAAAAAACCGATACCGATAAACCCGATACCACCAATATCGGCCGATATCGAGTATCGGTTTTAGTATCGGCCCATCCCTAAAAATGAGTAAAAGTTTATCATTTATCAATAGCATTTTAGAGGATCGAAAATAATATACAAACATTTTCTATATAGAAACATAATATAGTTTTAAGATATATTGGCTCTTTTTGAGATGTTTCTAAATGTTTGAAGTTTTCTTAATTTTTCGATTTATTATAATACAATTTTTGTTTCTAAGTCGAATAACTTGAACATTTAATGCAATGTTCGCCATAAGTAGTTGTTCAGAGAGTAGTTAAAAACATATTTTATACGATTATTTTTGACAAGCGTTTAAAATTAAAACAAAAGTTTGTAAATTACAAGTGGTTAAAAATTCACAAGATATTCAATTTTAATACCTAAAAGCTTGAAAATTTAAAATGAGATTCCTCTTAATTTTATAAAAATCATATAAGTACACATATATTTAAAATTTTAAAAATATTAATAATAAAGACTTAAGTCTTTTCACCTTTATGTACCTACTTATTTATTAATATTTTCTATACACAATGACTTTTTTTTAGAAATATTTGGACTAATTTGATGCTATTTATAGGTATCACGAATCTATTCAACCATTCTACGGTACGTTGGAATTGATATGAATTTAGTAATGATGCTATAGGATATAGTGTTATACATTTTTTAATAACTAATTATTAGTATAATATAGGCGTACGCAATATTTAAGGCGAAAAATAGTTCAAGCTACCGTATTACTAAAAAAAAAATAAATTACTAATAATATTGAATATAAATAAATTATAAAATGTCCTTAGAAATAGAGGTTGATTCTTTGTCTCCGTTTAGAATCAAATTTCGGAAACAATAATTTAATTCAATAATCATCATCCATTACAGTGACCTATTAAATTATGAAGTACACTCAAAACATTCTACACAGCAGAACGAGTTTTTTTATTTTATTTATGAATAGCCCGTACTTACTATACAATTTCGTCGTATATAGGTATGGTATTTATGTAGCCAACGTATTATTGGGATTTATGTTAACGTTGGTTCGTTTTATCTGCAAGTCAATCGCATATGCACACGCAATAAACATTACCTACCAATATAATGAAGCTCCGATTCATCGGAACAACGTTGAGGATCGCAGAGGCTGAGACTAAATCTTCAAAACATTAATCTCGAGTGAACAGTTATTTGTATGATTATATTTCGATCGTCAGCAAATTCCTTGAATCGTAGTATTCATCCGGTCCACAACAGGTCGCCTCCTCACCGAAGGTCATTTATAGTTGCATTCCAATTATAACAATACTGCGACCGGCAACAAATCTCCAAGCGCAGGTTTGTCAAAAAGTAACAAGAAAAAAATGAGGTATCGAACAAAATAGTAAATTATATATTTAGAAGTAAAAGTTTTATAATTTATACAAACCTCAAACCAGAAGTTCATTATCATCGATATTTAACCATAATAATATTACGTTGTAGAGAGTGCATGCTAAGATTTTAAACATAAAAAATAAAAATACAGGACAAATATTGAAAAAAGTTTTATGGAGGTAGGTAGTCTGATATTCTGATATTACAACTCAGTATGAAAAAATATTTACAGTTAGTGATCCTGCCATATTATATAATAATATAATTTATAAGTTATAACATGTTACAAGACTCAGATTACCAAAACTATTTTATAACTATTAAATGTTTTAATTTCTAACTTATTCAAAAAAAAATTATTATTTAAAAAAAATGTATTACTTTTAGGCTTTAGCCTACAAAAATAAAAATAAACTTCGGACTTAATGACAATGAACATACTAGATATAAAACATTAATATAAATATTTAAACATTAATATAATAATTATTAAAACAAATTGTAAAAAGTCTTTTGGACTTAGGAGTTGTATGAATATAGCAGTTGAGATATGTCAATAAAAAAATCATTATTAAAATTAATAGAATATACTAGTAGAATAAGCTTATTTTTAAGAGTTTATAAAATCCTGTTAGATGTAAATGAATTTATATAGCATGCTATCTCATATATTTGAAATGTTTCTTTTTTCTTTATTTTCTACATAAGTCTGAATAGTAAATTTAATCTAATATGTATTTTTCCTCTTAAGTACTTTTCACCTCCATCACAAGTGTTGATTAAAAAAGGTGAGTAAACATCACATGTAAAAAAAAACTAAATTTAACCAGTGTTGTTGTTTTTGTTTGCAATAAATAAAGAAATATGTGCCCATGCCCGGGCTAATAGCAAACCATAGTTATATTTATTGAAAATTATAATTAACATATTATACATATTATCAAATTAAAATTATAGATAATATTGTACCCACTTATAAAAATATAGGGTAAAAATGTTTAAATAGTCAAATTTAACAAGTAAAAAATTTTTTTCGGGGTAAGTCACTTTGCCAAATTAAAGTCGAGCAGAGATGACCGAATCCTGTGTCCTCAAAACATGTTTTGGGAGGATGGTGGTACTGGTGCCTTAGAAGTTATATAGTACCTGTATGGTCAAATTATATTTAAAGTAATTTTATAAATAAAAACTTGAGTTTTGTATTCAAAATGTTAAACCGTTAATTGACATAAAATATACAAATTAGATTATAATAGGTATTTATAATTTAAAATTATATTAATTAGTTTTCTAAAAATACTATAGTATATTATATTATATTATTATTATATATGAACTTATATAGTTATATGTGTAATATTGTTGAATTATGTACTGTAAATATTGAATTGAAAATAATAAGAGTTAACTCAAGAACAACTTGTGGTCTTCTAAATAATTTATTATGTTGGTTTTATTCGTAAAATCAATGGTAACTTAATTGTTAAGTGAAAAAAAATGTTGGTTGTGAAATAAACCGAGTGAACTTTTAGTAAACTTACCTTTAAGCTTTGTGAATCACGCTGTATATACGTTTATAAAAAAAAAAATAGTTTTCTTATCATGATTTATGAATAAAACAATTTTCACTTTATGAGCAGATTCCAAGACGATTACGAGTACGTATTGTTGTTATTTTGCTATGTAGAGTCATCGTAACTGATACCTATATAGACATGTGTATCGGTAAACACACCGATTCATCATGCACAGTCGTATACAACGAGATCTGTATATACCTAATATACTATACAGTACCTATTTACCAATTTGTCACACGGATTTATATTATATTAAAAGCCAAATTTACCATCGAGACGTATCAAACGTATATTATTTGCGACTAAAATACTAAATCATTATACAGATGTTTCGGTTCACTGAAGTATATAGGAATTGTATAGTGTACGATTTTCTTCATCCGTATTGTACAATCTGTATTATTATATTATATTATTATCTATGAATTATTTCTGAAACAACAATGACAGCCCCGTCATAATAATATAAATGGTACAAAAATATGTATAATATACAAATCGGCGATGACATCTTCAAAATTGTGTCGTCAAAGCGTATAAAATATATACTTAACGGTATTTGATTTGGATGGGTTTAAAGATATGTCCAACCATTATTATTTATTATATACCATACAGGTCGTATCACTGTAGTACCTACCTATATAATAGTAGGTATCTTAGATTTGCAACTGAATTTGATCCAATTTCTGTTCGATTTATATGCTGCAAACATCTATGTATCGGATTCTATTGTGTCGCATGTGTTCAATAATAGGTATACCTACTCGTATATAATTGTCAAATCAATTTTTAAATGGGGAGTTTTTTTTAATAATAAAATTAAACAGTTTGTCAACTACCTACTTGCAATATCGGACAAGTAGGTAGTAGAAATGGGATTACGACCTTATTTCAGTATTATTAAAATTAAAGCTTTATTGATTTACTTACTTGATTTTTTAGCGACCGTGACCTGTTTACGGCACACACGTAATATTGAACGATGACTCATAGTTCACTATAATAATAATATTTTGATACTTTCTTAATTATGTAATTTTGAATGATTGGATTTCTTTTTAAACAGGATGTATTTTTGTCATTAAAATAGTATATTTTTCATTTAAATTAATATAATATATAATATTTTTTAGGTACATAAACTAATTATTAAGGTTATTCCTATTGGGTGGTAACCTATCATATTTTGATTGAAAATATGAGTTATGAGATATTATGTTAGCCAATGACTTAAATATATTGTTTATTAGAACATTGCCTCCAAATCATTCTTGACAGTGACTAACAATCATTAATTTCGGTAACATTACCTACAAATTAAAAATTATTATTATTTTAATATAATACATTTGTATGAAAATACTTGTCAACTTTATTGAACACGTAATATAAAAAGGTATTGATAAACATGATTAATATTAAAATGTCTAATCATTGAGTAAATAAGTGATAATAGTATAATAATAAAAAAAATGTATTAATTTGTGGCGTAGATAACATAAAAAATATATTTATTTCATACAAGAGTGTTAGCCCATGTACTAAAAATATTATGGTCAGATGGATAGCCGGTTTGATATTTTTAACAAAATTATGTATCTCGGCATCTCAACTATAATAATTGTTATTATATCGTTACTTAACTATTTTTTTAAGAAATTCAGTTATTAGTACAGTTCTTAAATCTAATTTTAACACTATAGGTAAACAATGTAATCTTGAGATGTTTAAGTAATTTTTAAATATGAATATTAAGTTATGTTAGTGTAAAATTATTTGTTGATTGACACCTGCACGGTGTTATTTCTAAATCGTTGTATTATTGAACCTTAATATATTATAATAATGTATTGTATATAATATGATATATTAATCTATTGTAAATTTGTAACTTTGTAATACTTAAAGAGTGTAGGTACGCAGTAAATAGGTACTTTATTATATTGTAAGGTGTAGAACAAGTTTTACATTGTATACACT
This sequence comes from Acyrthosiphon pisum, assembly GCF_005508785.2. NCBI lineage: Eukaryota > Metazoa > Arthropoda > Insecta > Hemiptera > Aphididae > Acyrthosiphon > Acyrthosiphon pisum. The sequence goes on from NC_042495.1 coordinate 52,208,338, forward strand.
TGGGAGTTGTGAGGTCAACAACACGTGATTAGCACCTGTCAAAAGATACATCTGCACGAAAAAAGCCTTTTTTTATAACGTCTTATAGTCAGGTCTGAGTGCGCCTGACGATTGAACAATTAAACTCAATAATTATGTTGACATTCAGAAGAATTTCAATGAAAAAAATTTAAATGGTTCCCTATTTGTTAATTTATTACCTATATATTTTAAAATTGTTTTCATGTTGACACTTGACAGTCTTGATCTATTTTTATAGTCAACTAAACTATGACCAACCATATATATGTTATAATAAATGCGTCAAGGAATTTAATAGAGTCATTTTACGTATAGGTATACCTGTATAGAATATATATAAATAAATGTATATATATATATATGCTTTTGGTATACATGCGAATACACCAACAACGCACTCGTATACGTGTATACAATATATAAATGAATATGTCTGTGCGTTTTTTTATGAGGGAGTGTGAGAGAGAGGCGTATTTATCAGTTAGTATATTGCTATAACCATCATCTGCCGGACGGTCTATGGATAGACTACTGCTGTCGGTGTGTAGTTGGGTAACGGAGGGGAAAACCGTTTCGAGTTTCACATCACCGCGGCGCACACAGTGTCAGTGACTTCAACGCCCGGCTCAGTTTCTGGTTGTCTTTCTATGATTGTATACCGCGTTTGCATTTAAGTTTCCGTTATCCGCTCAGTAACATCTCGGTGATTTTTAATTGTTTATACATTTTTTATTTTCGTAAAAATAACAACAAAGAATATAAGTTATTATATTATCCAATTATCCCAGTTACTTTTTTACTTGCACGGTTCTTTTGTTGATATTTTTTCTCATTTGTGTACCAATAAATTAATAATTCTAATACTAAAATTTGTTTTTAAATTCAGTGTTCGTGTAGTGCGTGTGTGTGTGCAAGTGCGCTGTACGATTAACGTATAATCTGTCTAAAAATACACGTACATAAAACGTCGCTGTCGGTGTGATCGACACAAACATGTGATTTTAGTTGTAACTTGTAGACGATGTGGAGAAATAATTTTAAAATGACCATGCTACTGCTGCTTGTTATCACCATTATCGGTAAATTATTTCTATAAATATTTCTATAATCTTGTACATAGGCGCAACTAGACCTATACTTTTGAGGGTGCACAAATTATAAAGAATTCCCAGACCCCCAGACCCATACTCTATATATAGGCTATAACAGAAAGATCTGACAAAAAAAAAAATTACGCTACTTAAACGTATGACAAAAATATTGTGGAAAAAATATTTTGAAAAAAGTTATTACATTCTAAGCCAATAACTTTTATTGTATTTATGTTATCTAAAATATAGGCTTGTTTTATAAATTATAATAATTAATTATAAACAAGGAAACAATAAAAACACTCTCACATTCATGGACAGTCTTCTATCCTGCCAAAGATAAAGAGAAATATCGTTATCCTGTTTTCTAAGTTATTTTGTTGAATATTATTAGATATGATCAATATTACACAAATAATTAAAAACAACATAACTGTGACCTGTTCTATACAACATAAAATACCTACCTAAGCTAAAAATTATTTGTTATACTGTTATAGCAGGGAATGTTGAAACCATAGACCTATAAACTAAGTTTATAAACTAAGTCTATGATTGGAACATAATAGTGAATTAGTGAAGTACTCACTATTAATCACTTATTATGTTCCTCAATATACTCTAAGGTACAAATTTTTTGTATTTATTGATAATTTTTACTTCAAAATAATCAAAATATTATAGATTAAGTATTTTATATTTTGGG
>NC_042495.1:52210205-52253572 GCF_005508785.2 Acyrthosiphon pisum
CACCCCCCTAGTTGCGCCAATGATCTTGTATGATATTTGATCGAAATTTAAGAATCTGAATTTTACCTCATAACTGTACTAAACTACAAATACTAAATATTACATTTTCACAAAATGTTATTAATATATGGAAGATATTGTAGCTATTATAATAACTTTTAACTGTTGTGTTCATTAGATATCACAATTTATTTATATTTTTAATATTATATTCTTTTAGTTAGCTAACTAATAACTATATTATATACTTGTGTACAAGAAGACATTAGAATCGTAGTGAGGATACATACATAGAGTAATATACATGTATGCCATTTTATATTAAACATTTATGTACATAGGTTTTAGATACAACATACTTTAGTACCTTAACCAAGTTCTTCCTTAGTGCGACGAGCAGTGACTATATTATTTTTATCAATCGCACAAAATAAAAACATTCAAAACGAAAGCGAAGGAAAGATTATAATATTATTAGTCAGGCTAGACCAAGCAGGTGCATATAATAAAATATGTCAAAATATTGTGTATTATATTATAGTATATTGTTTGTTATATACCTACTCATATGCGTATGATATAAATATTATATGGTGTACGAAATTGATTAAACGCGGTGACGGGTGACGGGAGAAACCGAATAATAATCAGTGATTTGGACCTACGTTGCATAACAATGTACCTAAGTACGCACATATAACAGCCATGCGATAATAATATATTATACATATAATGTAGTATACGTCTATACAGTTACTGCGTGAGAAAATCGATACGTATATTTTTTTTATTACAATAACGCGCGTGCGTATTGGGCGAAAGAGCGTCTTTTATCATGTAATATAGCTGACCACCTATATGTATCTATATAGTCGTATACCTATGTTATAGTTATGGTCGTAAGGATGATAATATTATGTGTAGAGGCTTAAACAGTTCGTTTAACGACACAGACACGGATTCGAGGAAACACAGCCTGTCTTGGTAGTTGGGTTTTTTAAATCTGCGTGAGCGTGTGTGTGTGTGAGTGTGAGTGTGCAGTGCATATATGTGCAAAACAAAAAAATTATACACCGAGTGAGAAGACGACGTGTCAACGAACGCGCGGAGAATTTTTATGAAAAACGCGACGACGATCGATGCGGCGGCGGTAGAACACCAGAATCCGGTACATCGGTTTCCGGTGTTGTACTACGGTCAAAACGCCAATGGCCGCCGCTCGCACCGCCGACGACGTCGATGGTCGTTCGTACGTGCATAATAAATAATATTATTATTATATTACCAAAAGGACCGTGACCTGTACCTTTTGTTCTCTACGACACAAGAGAAAGTGAATTCTGTCGGATACAATAATAATATTATACTGTGTGCGTGTACAACGATCGTCATCAAAATTTCCATGCGCTCATACGGAACTCTCCAGCGTGGGGTTTGTACGTATATACATTATTTGTCTTATAATACGATTTCGATGTTTACGTAACGTCCTTCGAGCGACCGAGTGCCGCCGTCTAGAACGGACTGCCGTCTCCGTCATTCGGTCGAGGTCTTGTGGCTGTACCTCTTTATATATATATCTATACTTGCACATGAAACTTGAACATTGGATGACGTGTAATAAACGTGAACGAGAGTATCGCTTTCGTCGAATGATTTTATTACAATATTTATGTAAAGAATCAGGGAAACTATCAGAATTTGTATTTTATTTTTTACTTTAACCTGAATATTCATTTATAAAATCAGGAAGTCGTATTTGCGATCAGAATGTATACAGCCATATATGTACAGCTACTTGCTTGGTCATAGATTTGGTGGTAAGCAAAGTAATTGCACCATAGTAAAGTCCCCAATCGATCGAATGGTTTAAAGTGACCGAATGAAAAATATACATCTGCAAATCCTTAAGATGTCTGAAAGATTTCGGTAACTAATTAGGTACTTTTCGTAAACAATTATAAAATAAAATATATATTAACTAACAACAGGCTTGTATTAACTATTAGGCAAATAATATGACTGAACCGAGATAATATAATAGTAACGTGATTTTTATCGGTAATTCAAAAAGTTTTTTATTTTTACAATAGTTTGTTCCTTGATAATATCGGCGGACGGGACTACGGGATAGTTTTATAGTCTATATAATATTACCATTTACTTATACATAATAAATATTATGTATATACCTACAGTATCGGCCGAAAACCAACGTAATATATTATAATATGGAATATAGATTGGCCAACATGTAATAATAATGACTGTGCGTTATATTATCCATAATGTTTTCGCGGTAATCAATCGTGAAATCGTTGTAATTATTGGGTTTTGTGTACGATAGTATAGGCTTTGTAGAAAAAAACTCATTTCATTAATTGTTCCGGCAAAAAATCGATCTCTTAATATAAATATGGACAAAAAATAACTGGAAAAGTATAGACTAAATTAAAATTATTATATATAAAGTGAGTTTATAATGGTACGTAAATATTGGTTGTTATACATATTATGCACACTATATTATATATATTATGACTTTAAATAATTTGAGTAGGTATAAATAAAAAAAAAAACACATAAATATATTATAAAATAATATTATTTTAAGCTATGAAAAAAAACCGTGGAAATTCAATCAAAAAATGTATGTTTACAGTTCATTTTTTTTTTTTAACATTAATTAATAGGATAATTAATTTTTGATCATAAGAACGTTGAAATATGTTGACTTGTCTTTAATAGTTTAATCTAAGCTAAACATTTTAGGAATGTATACATACGTATGTCAGAAAAAGTTTAATCCATCTCAAAGTATATACATATATTTTCATTAATAACTGTATCCACATTGTCAGGATATGTAGTACTAAGTAATTAGTAATTAAATTTAAGCGTACTCGTACAGTAATTCAACTAAATAGTACCTAATCATCACTGAATTATTGCAATCAGTTTTTTTTCCGTTTTTACGAGTTTCAAAATACAGTCATCCGTAGTCCTAACAAAACTATTTTTTATTGTATAGGTAGGTACCTATTAATTAATTCAGTAAACGTTTATTTCGTCCATTGACCTTTCAATGGTAAATCAACCGTCACATTCAATAGTTTTTTTATTTGTAATTAAAAATAAGTAAATATATAAATGTTAAAAATAAAAATACGAAAGTAATAACTAATAAGTATACCAACGCATTGCACATATTAATGTATTATATCCTATTTTCGAAAACATCTAGGTAGGTATTATTGCACATCTTGTGTATCTAACATGAAAACATTAATTAACAGTGAGTTGTAATTGATAAGAAAAAATTCTTTAGGTATTTAGGTAGTGTTGGCCTGGTTGATATATTTTTAATCATGTAAATCGTAAATGTATGTATTCTTTATTTATAAGGCAGTACACGGTAATATTAAAATTATGAACATTTCTGTGTATAACATGCATTATTCCATTCATATTCATTTTACAATACTTGTATTTTTTTTTTACAAATGGGGACGTACCTATCTACATATCGATATTAGAGTTAATTGTAAAATAACCGTGAATAAAATGTAAATGAAAATTTTCGCGTTTTTTCTAGCTGTCGTGTGCATATTTTTTCGGTATTCAAATGTTCGTGTGTGCGTGTCTTATGAATAGAATGTTTTACAGTTCTACATAGTACAAGAACTGCAGTATCGTCATATCTATGTTTTGATTCACAAACAAAATAAGTATTATATTTCCAATAAATAAATATTATTATTATTTATTGGTTAGTGATACTCAGTATATATGTGGTATATACTACAATGGTTTTTATTCGTTTTCTATACTTATAAAATAGTCATTAAATATTTTAAGCGGAACAACATGGACAGACTATATCATAATTCACCGTGAAACGGCCTAATAGCAACCAAATAAAAAAAATAAATGTGACTTTCATCCTCATTTCAATAAACAACAAGAATATATTATGGGAAAAATAATAATTCATCGTAATTAGATCTTATTGCGCGCAACGCTGACCAAGTGCACCAGTCTCCCTGGTAGTATTGTAGGTATATATTATATTTATAAATAATATATTTTATATATTTATATATATATATAGTCAACAGTCATAAATCCATGCACTTGTCACGCATAATAATAATAATATATATAAATACTATATTATAGGTAGAAAGAGGAATTTATGACTTTAAGCATACTTTCTTTTTCCCTGCCCTACGCAGCTTGGTGTTGCGTTCATATATATACATATATACCAGTAAACAATAGTCGCTCAACCGTACGCTGCAGTACAAAGTGAGAAAAATATCAAAAACTTCAACGACTAATTATGTTACTATATAAGTAAGTATGTTACCTACCTGCAGTTTCGCCAGATTCGACAGAATAGGTTTTAGGGGCACTCGTCTCGGGTGGCCTGTATTTCCTCTATATTTTTTTTACGATCTCAAGTCTATAGAATATTATAATATTTCTGATGTCCGAATAAAATATAATCTCTACTAATTTACACACATGCACCGGACTGGCTGCAAAATACGTAACGTCATCGCGTCTTGGACCGACTTCGAGCGGCGGCGACAATAATATTATGTTGATAATATACAAACTGCAATGACCGACACGAAGTGGTTGCGGGACTATCACCACATACCACAGCATAGTATAATTTAATATTATTATCACGACGGGTGCGACTGTATATAACGGTGGTCGGGTACCCGCGATCTAATATTGTATTATATATTTTATCGTACGATATTCGTGTGTTTGCCGATATCCGGCCGCATATATATCGACTCGGTTCGTGCAAGAACAATCACTTCCACCGCCGCTGCCGCCGCCGCCGTGCGTATAATATTATTATAAATTATAATATTGTTGCCGACGACGTTAATGTATGGCTTGCCTACACCATTCTGATGTACCTACCTATATACCTCGTGCGATGCGCAAAACTGCAAAGCGTGATGCATGTTATTTTTGTTGTGTCAGTCGATTTTTCGTGTTTTCAATATATGTAATATAATATGTTAATTACATGACTAATACATTTCATAACATAAATTCTCGCACACAATTCCTGATATCCCTTGCAGGGACGTCAAAAACCTAGAGATCCTATAAATTAATCTTTATTGTGGCAGTATATACTGGGGGATTTAAAATTCTGTACTTCTCGTCGTTATAGTATTTACCATATTATAATCAAAATTACTTTCTGTCCTTTTTTTATAATATAATACAGATCATAATTATTCATTTTTAAAAACGTAGTAATATACAGTATTATTCTTATAGGTTTTTATTATGGCCAGTGTACATTTCTAAAAATGAATATCAAATAGGTTGAACAAATAGTTTTTATTTTATTATAATACATTATTATTTATAGTTATATATGGTGGGTGGAATATAATGGACCACGTCGTTGCAGATGGGGTAGCTATATGCATTATGCCTATATATGCCCGTTGTCAATTCACTCGACTCGTCAGTCGTCAAAACTTAAAATCATAAATAAAAAGTTATTCGTTTGATATTCCGTCCACTCAAAAACCTTAAAATAACATTTTTTTATTTTAAAAATGTAGTGTTTAGAAGTATCTAAATCTTCCAAACCTCGAATCGAGTAAAAACTTGTGTAGGCATTTGGAAATAAAAAACATCGTGCAGTCACTTGGACATTATGTTACTGCAGCATATGATTGGTTAGTGCGTCAGTGCGTGGACACTGCTCCAGCATGACAATATTATATTATAATATTATCTAGTGTACCTATTGGCTATAGTATTACACGGCAGATTACGACCAGCATGGGAATTCCTATTGCACGCGACTAACACGATAATGTGTTAGGTATATTCGGACATAGACCTATGCACATAATAATATACTAAGACGACACGTGTAAGTACGGACAATGGTCGGAAAAGGCGGCGGAACAATGATGATGATGCGATGACCGTATATACTGCGTGGCGCCCGTAATTGCATTTCCTTCAATAATAATATCTACTTTTCGTTTTGCGACGGTATTGGGTACAGCCAGGTACGTTTGCCCGGGCGCGGACACCCGCGTGTCGTTGAACCGGCGGACGACTTGTCGGCCAAAGAGATATTATTATTGTGCGACGAGTGACGAGACGGCGACGACGACCAAGCCGATATTACCTATATTGTTATTATTTTCGTTAAGTATTGTTATACATTATATTGGTGACGGAGAGACCCGATGTGTCCGGTCTGACAGCCGTAGACCGTAGCCGTAACAGAGCTGCGGTGCGATTCTCTCACGTTTCCCACCTATACAATTTATATAATACTTTTATATTGTGTACACTAATATACTATTCGTCTGTACATGATGACCGTCATCGCATCGTGTCTCCGTCGCTCCGTATACAATAAATAATAATAAAATATAGGAACACACTCACGCAGTGATGTCTTTCGACGTCTTTGTGACTTTGTCGTAACGACTACGACATTACGGTACAAGTATAATATTATTACTTTCCGTCGATTTGTGATTTCGGACATGTCTAACTGTATGTGCGTGGTGTGTGTATGCACGCGCGCGATGATGATGCAATATCTGCCATGATTGTTATTATTATTATATTTACTAGACATTTTCGCCAATGTTTACCGTTCAAAACGATTCTCTAGTTGCAGTAGCTGCAGAAAGAAGATAATATGGGTAATACGCCTTATATAATTAGGTATACTTATTACGCCAATTCGTTTGCAGTTCGCTGACTTTGAATAATTGACAATTAATAGTTATATGTATTCTAACTAACAATTATGTGAATACCGAAATTGTATATATGTATCACATTTAATTTCAATATCATAGAAGTTTAGGGTTTTTTAAATTTACTGTAGCAGTTTATTGTAGTGTATTTTCTTAGCGTACTTTCCGCATACCACTGGTTGAGAAACGCTGCTCTAATTGAATGTTGGCCAGAAAAACAAGTACATATTTTAAATGATCCCTTGTGAAATATACATCAATAAGAAAAATCCAGCTGTCCGTAATAATACTGTTATTATAATATTCAAACTGCATAACAATCAAAATGTATGAAATTCCAAATAATCATAATCCGCTCATAATTTTATTAAGTGATAGATCAATATAAGATTCTTGCAATCTGTACAAATTTAAAAAACTAATAATTAATAACTAGATAAAAAAAATATAATTTGATTTGGTGTCCTTGCAGACTACATAGCAATAAAAAGCTTAATTAATAGTTAATATGCGGGGAACATACGGCTAGCGCTGAACACGAAACTGGGTTATTGTTTGTTATTATCATATACGACGTGTTCCAACCTGAGTAGATAACCGTGATTTGGACAACATTGAAAACGTAAGATAATTTTTGTAAGCCAATAAAATGTACATATTTTGCTGTGCGTCTGAATATATTCAAAGTCACAAATTTACATAAAATATTCACTCGTTTGAACCTGATTAAATATCAATTTATCATTGAAAAAATATGTTATTATATTAACTGTACAGAATCATTAATATATTATATGGGTGCCATTAGCGACTAGCAATATTATTCTATTCTGTGGCAATATTCTTAAATAAATGTTAAATGTTTTGATTAATATTACAATATAGGTACACTTGTTGTAAATTTAAATGCTCATTAGAATCAATAAGTGAATGTAACAGCAGAATTTACTTTGGTACAAAGATCTTGAGAATACTAATTGTATGTATAACTGTACTAGCATCATCAAGATCATAAACATCGTTATATACTCTATTGTTTAATATACTAATATATTAACAATTATATTTAATTGCGAAAATATACCGGTTGAAATTGTGTTACAAAAATAACTAATTTTTAGAATATAGAAACCACAATTATTGTAAGCAAAAATTTTGTAACAACTAACGTTATTGAGTATTTGCACTAACAAATTTTATCCATCGGTGGCATTGGTAGTAAGTAATTATAAATTCGTACAAAATTAATTTTAGTTGCAGGTACCAGGTAGTAGGTACTGTAATAGACAATAGTTGAGTTCGGACAGGTGGGTTATTAAAATCACATATCATTTTAATATGTGCAGAATTTTTCAGTAAGTATCTGAGCGCACGGAAGTGCGCCAGGCCAAGTTCCAGCAATACCAGTGTATCTTTACACGAACCAATTCGCCCAGTTTTTCTAACATATATATCTCTGTTTCCTCTTAAGAGGCATAAATCATCATTATCGAATGCACTCACTTATGACTTACGTGGGTGGTGGGGATAAGAGAACTCAGAAATAAGAAAAACGTTTAGATTTCTTCTCAAAAAAAGACAGTGAATCATAGTAGTGGTATCTACATTGCGGGCAAGTCTAGTTTATGCCTCGTTCAGAAACTGGCATAAAACATCATTATTGAATGTACTCGCACTTATGACTTACTTAGGTGATGGGGAGATAAGAACTCGGAAAAAAGTTAAAGGTTCAGATTTTTTCTCAAAAAAGACAGCGAATCATAGTAGTGGTTTCTACATTGCGGCCAAGTCTAGTTTATGCCTCATTCAAAAACTGGCCAAGTGTTAAACAATAAAAATAAAAGAGGAGTGTTGCTCTTTAATGTAGGAGTGCAGTGAGGTTATGAATTAAAAAATAGCAGACTTGGCCACAATGTAGATTTCACTACTTTGATAGGCCAACTTTTTTGGTAGGGAGTTTGGAACTTGGCATTTTTTCACGGTTATGTTTTTGTTGGGGATTGATATTTCTTGTTCAAGTAACAAGTCGTTCTTGTTTTATTGATTACAATTAATGTAGAACAAAACTGCAAGTTACAAATTATACATTTCGAAGACATATCGAAAGAGAATTAGTGTTTTTTGTAGTCATAACAATTTTCCACATTCTATTTTACACTTAAACTCGTACTAAATTTCTAATATTATCTCTAATCATGGACTCCGATATAGTTGATATTCACCACGTATGGAATCTTAACCTTTAAGACGACAGTTATACTTCCCTTTAAAATGGTTATATAATATTCGGTTTAGAATACTTTCGAGACGTTATATTATATATTACGCATTTTTTTATATTAATTATACACTCGGTGGGTATCTAAAGAACAAAGACGAGTGACAATATATGGTATTATTAATCGTCTATTATAATAGTCTGCTTTGATATTAATTATGCCGAAGAGAAATCAAAAGTTCTTTGCCCTTTCGTACAAAAGAAATGCACACTGGTAAACGGCAAATGCAAATCATCGTAATACTGTGGCAATAACTATAAAGTGGATAAAAAACAGCGTTATGTGACGGAAGACAAATTGCGACCTTGTGTTACTTCGTTCAGTTGTTTTGTTCGCGAAATGTTTCCCAGAGTAAGAATAAAAGTATAGGTATACGTCCGTCGATGATCGAAATGTAAATCGATCATGGTAACTAATTGGAAAAACGATTGGCGATTTGAATTCACGACCGTCAAAGACAACAACCCCTCGAAATAACTGTTTTGGAGCGTAAAAAAAACAAAACAAAAAAAAAACAATGCGATTTGACAGGAAACCGAAATAAACGCACAAAACGAAAGAAAAAAAAATCGATTTCCCGCCATTATATTATAATACAGTATACTGTGTATACATAATACCTAGTCAAATAACGTTTATTATAGTATTATATTATAATATATAGGTATATACGCCAGCGTAGTTACTAGTCTTTCGTCGAATGCATGACTGTCTCGGTAAATATGAATAACAATCATACCTACAACGAACAACAGAGAAATAAAATATTATGTTATCTTAGTTCCATGTCTAATTTCATGCAGTTTAAATTCCAATAGGTTTCTGGCCTTCTGGGAGTCTTGCTCTGAACGCTGCAGCAGTGTGTCAGATGAATAGATGATTTGCAGATAGATATATCGCTATATGGCGTATTGTATTATTATGTCGGAGTCCACACTTTGGCAACTGTCAGTCAAATACCTCGGAGTTAAACCAAACAAAAGGCCGACCCGCAGTAGCCACATAATATTATAATAATATCTACTAAACTGCAACAAAGCTTTACCAGCTCCATTGGGTGTTATTTCCTATGCTCCGTAAAAATCAGTAATACGTTATAATGTCTACAAATGTTCAACACTATAATATAGTAATATAATATTATTATCAATTACTACGTCTAATACTCAATTACGATTGCCTATATCTGACATAAAACCAATTCAAATGGTCGTCCACACGTTCCTATCAGTTGATTTCTTTACTTATTATAAGTCTAAATTGTTTATTAATCATTAGTGTTAATACTTAGTTAGCTATATTATAATCTCCATTATGTTTTAACCGGACAATTTAAAATCAGGAAAAAAGGTCAACAATTTTTTTTTTATCATATTTGTGATCAATAAACTATACACATAAAAAGATGATGGTAATATTATTTATTTAACTTGACCACGTATAATAATTACTACCTATCGACGTCACGATGGTCGACTACATATTCTACAAGTCGTGAGATATACCATTCGGGTTATCTAATAGTTTATCGATTTGCTACAGCCCGCTATTGTCAAATTATATAATATAGGCGACAACCGGACGAGATGACGAGTATTTTATTAGGTGCGAAAATCATGTAACGCTTTTTATAGTGATGCTGCAGGTCGTGGCGAATCGGCGATCGAAAATATTATTTCGCGGAATATTTCAACAGCGAGAGGCCGCGCAATATAATAACTCATATTGTTATTATTTCGTCTGCAATTATAATTGTACCTGCACCTATATAATATTGTTAGGTAAGCATTCTGTCACCAACATTTGGGTCATCGTTTACGGACGATCGAACGTCGACGGCTGTACACCTATACCTAATAGGTACCTATATGCTGGTTTTGCCTGTTGGTCACCTAATTTCACGCGGCACGCGTATGTTATTCGGCACCGATGTGATCCAATTAACGACCGAAAAATAATATTATGCATGTGGTGTACACGCACACATCATCGTGTGAGTACATTACAGCCGTGCGGGTGGGTGTCTGGGAAACCGCGAGCGTATATTATACACAAAATATGATTCGGTGTATACTAGTAGGTATACTGCGTATATAGTGTACATATTATTATATTATTATTAATTATTATCGTAGTAGAACCAGTTTATTTTATTATGTGGTCGGATAGACGTAATGAGAGCGTAACGCGGGACTCCCGGAGCTCTTCTACGCTCTTGTCTGGTATATAGTCGCGGTACTGAGCGTTAGCAACGACTACCTACTGAGGGATCATAAAATATAATAATATGATGATAATAATAATATTAAACGTATAGCAGACACGTCGATCAGTAATTAGTATTGTGTGACTGCACGGGTCGAATTAAAATACTATAATATGGCACATAGTATAATATATGTTGGTAGGTACATCCTCATTGGTTGGTCAAAAAAATAGGTACCTAGCTGAAAAACACCAAAATGTGTACCACGTTTCTATTTACATAATACACCTAAAATTTACATGGGAATACTACGTTATGATATGATTATTTATATTTTAGAGTTATTGTAGGTATTCTGGTATTCAAATATTAAGGGCAAACACTCAAATTGTAGGTTATGTCTAATTTTAATGCATAGGTATTTTAGATTATTTCGAAGATTTTATATTTAAACAAATAACAAACCGTCCATTTGATTTTTAGATTGGATAAAAGTAAAACTTGACATTATCAAAAAATATATATATATTATTACACCTTATGTTTTGTTGAAATTATGTACATAATATTTGTAATTATTTATTTTAAAGATTCAAATTTAATAGATATTACTTTACATAGACTTATTAAAATAACATAATTTCAACTACATTTTTAGTAGTTTTACTGTTTGTTTAGAGCATATTTTGGTAATCATTTTAAGGAATATTAAATATGTAATTATTATTACCTACCTATATATTTAACAATGTTTGTCAATTGCACAGAGTTTTTTTCAGAATTATATAAATCTTTTCCATCTGTGAATTTATTACAAATTATATATGTACACTATAACTCGCATATTATAGTTCCTGTCTATATAGGATATTAGAATAAAATATAGGTACCTAAAAATTTATTTCTGTATTTTTTTTTTAATTGTCTAAAATTCATTTGGTATAAATAATACAAATAAACTAGCTATATTTTAAAATTTGAATACAAAGTATTCAATATAGTAGCTATATTATAAGATATTAGAAATAAGTAGGTACCTACCAATTTTTTTCGATATTTTATTTTAATAGATTATTATTCTTACGACAAAACAATACCATAAAAAAACCACAATATTCACTTGGGTTTTACACTGTTGTAAACATATTATGTTTTATTTGTTTTAAACAATTAACAGAACGTTTAGAACAAATGTTTAAAACATTGTGATTTAAACATATCAACCTTGTAACATAAAATAGGTATATAAACCTCGATTAGATAGATAAATATTTTTAAATTTTAAACCTTATATACTGCAATCGGTTTTAGTATAGTTGTCATATTATTGATGATAATAATAATATGTAGTTTTACTAGTTTATTATTTTACTGTCCACCCAGTGCTGATATAACGGCTATATAGATTAATGCTATAAGAAATTGTTTTTTTTTTTTTTTTGTTAGGTTAGGGATAAAATATAATGCGTCATAAATTTGTTGTGTGTGAATGTACCTATAGCTTAATAACTTCTCTACGACTTATCCAGAATTATAGAGCTTTTGACGTTAAGGCCCATCGTTTCGGTTATGCCGCCGAGCATAGTTTACAGAACAATATACTAGAAAAAAGAAAAACTGCAACAACATTGTATGTATTAGATAGATAACTACCTATTTGTGTAGGTACCTATTTATTACGTCCTCGTTTCGGAGTTTTGCGTCAATACGATATATCCACAATACGATATGACCGCACCGGGCGTGTTTAACTGTAATATTTTCGGATTGTATGAATATAATATTCTCGGATTTGCCGTGAAAAATTGTCCTCATAACGCGTCGTTATTCAGACAGTCATTCAAAACGACGACGTGTAGCGCTGCGACGTTCGATCGGCTTAACACCGCGAAACACGTACAGAATCATTTGTAATACATCACCGTGATGACACGGTTTTTTAACAATTTTTTCCGTACCGAACATTAATTATTAAACAGTTACGTACGCGTAATAAAAATTATATCAAAATTATGATTACCGTGAATTATACGTTTCCCATAAAATATTAAGTCCATCCATCAGATTTATTAGAATTTGTCACAGCTCAAAAATCTTTATAAATAATAATACATAATTTATATAATATTATATAGTTCTTTTTCAGAAAAATAAGAGGACAGGTACCTTCTTTTTGTCTCTTATATGCATATATTATGTGCCTACACTATTTTTGGTTATTTTCGGAATAGGACGTACCTATATTTTAATAATTGATAGTACCTGTTGAACTGAATTATTTTTTTACAGAGATCTATTTTACTAAAATATTTTGATTACTGTCGACATTGATCTATTGCAATTTTATAATTTAGATTTATTTTGTATTATAATTTATGATAATATACATTTTTTATTTTCATCCAAAAAAAACAAAGCCATTTCTCACAAGACGTAGTTTGGACGTGGGTACATTTCGTTAAACGCATCTGATTGTAATCACAATAATAACGTTTATTGAATGATATTTACAGTTAATTATTTGTATTCGTTTATCTATGGTATAGCATTTCAAGAAAACCTCTACCCATTAGCCTCTATTAAACAATAATATATAATTATAAGTTTCTCTCGTATTTCCTGTAAATTTGTATGCAACTATGCAAACGCCAAATATGCTAGAATACCTTCATAGTCTTATTTTTTACCAACCGTTTAAAATAAGTAATGCTATTATTGTGAATCACCTAGCTATTTAATATTTTACTGTTGGAAAACTATAATATTCTATTCGGTTTGATTAGCAGCTGTAGTCGTGGGATATTAATTAATTGTTCTTGCTATTGTTTGTGACAAAGATTTATCGAATGTTTTTATTGTTTGATAATATATGTTTTATACATAATGATATATTATTTGGTGAGAGGGTTCAGAGCATTATAATAGCCAATTTTTTTTTTGTTTTGCTTATGTGAAAGTTATTTTTGCATACTAATAGTCTGTTCGGTATCTTAGACAATAATACAGTTGTACTTACTTAGTAGGTTATTTATATTTTATGTTTAAACTATTTTCAGTGCTGCTGGCAGGTGTACCGGTGACGATGACGAATAATTTTGATTATTGTCTGTCTAAATATTGATCTCCCGTTAAAAATTGACATAGATGTTTGATGAAGTTTAAATTATTTCATAACGATGAGCATAATCACTATCTCATGACACAGTTATAACAACAAATAATGTACGTTCAGGTGACAATTTAATTAGCATAAAAAATAAAAATACACCATCGCGGAAATTTTCAGCTCCCACGCGATAAACGAGCAGACCGTCTACATTGTGTAGAACGCACTTTGTAGATAGATACCTACCTACTTACAAGTTAAATTATTAGTCACTTACTCTACTTATATATTAATTATACTTACTCTACTTCTATTTATTATTTTAACTAATGATGGACCATTTTATAACGTTAGTTTAGTAAAATCAGTATAGTAATTAGTAGTTAGTAGTATTATAGTATCTAGTAAATTAGTATTATATTCGAAATAAACATAATAAAGTAAATATAGGAATAAATATTGTACAATGTAACCCAATTTTAAACATTCATTAATTCATTTTTTTTTTCAAATGAAGCGTAATTTAAATCACACGTTATTAAAAACAAGTGGTTTATTCATTTTCTTACAAGAAAAATTTTTAAAATTAAAAATTAATATTTGATCTCCAAATGATGAACCTATTTAGCTATGACGCTATGTATTAATTAGGGTACACGTAAAATCTGTGGACCTCTTATGTTGGCAGTTACAAAATTGATCTCTTTAAATCAATGTTCATCAAAAGACTGCAGAGATGTACATAATTGCGTGTTTGTACTGACCAAATGGTTAATCGCGATACCTGCAGTGTAAAGATGCGGTATGTACCTACTATTTATAAACTCGTTATTATCTCGCCATGTTGGCATCTAGCTGAGAAATTTGTTTTGCTCATCGTTATGTAAATCACTAAACCTGTACCTAATGCATATACCCATTACATATATTATTAGTCCTTGACCCGAAACCATCGCAATTTGGTGGAAAAGGTGAATATCCCTAAAGTTCGTGGTCAAAAATTGGATAAAAAAACACAATATTGTTAATTCATTTTTAACCAGATTAATTTAATGTATAAAGTAGATTGACACAAATTATTTTAATAGACATTTCGAGTTTAAATCGAAATAGGATACACTATACATTACAAGAAGATATTGTGATAATCCAAGTCGTAAAAAAATAAAATAAAAACTGAATATTATATAATATACACTCATTACAACTTATTTAAGTCGATAGTCAATATCATATCAATAGGCACGTAATATTAAATTACAGTTAGCACAATTACTAATGTATAGTGTATAGCTCGGAATATTCCCTTATTGTAGCTTCTGAGCGCATACTTATCAATAATATTATGTCGAAGTATTATATTATTTTGGTGATCGATTAGATTAAAAAAAAAACATTGATTTATAATATATTATAACCTAACCTAACCTAACCAACGATTAACATTATACGTTCTACAAGTTTCCTAGTTGAACTGTGTGTACGTATCGTTCGTCTTAACTCACTCTTGTGCAACAGGCATAAAATTCCGTTATGTCTGCAGACGCGTTTAACTCGAAGCGCGCGCGTTGAATGCTAATCGAAACCCGAGACTTTTGGATGTCTTTTTCGCGGACACGTAACACGACTATCCCGTAGGTAGGTACTTACACGAAATACAATTTTTAAATCTGTGTATATGCGAGTGTGCGTCCCAAGTGTATTATTATATTGTACCATAATAATATATATATATTATTATGATATATTATATTATTTTCATGTTCACTGCGGGGAAACTGCGGTGTGGAACCGGTCCTCGAAGCCTGGCGGTAATGATAATATTATTATTATATTATATGAATACGTGTAGCGATTAGCGTTTTCGAGCGCACGCACGCACACACGCACATAATATCTTGTATACAGATACGTAGGTATTTACATTATGTTTGTAAATATATAATAATATGACAATACGGATTATATGTATGTATGCGCAAGTTTAATGAACATTATAATTATAATATTATATATATATAAATCAATAAAAAGATACGTATCGTACAAAAATGTAGGCTCGTTTGATGAGCGTACCTACAGCATGTGATTGAACTAATCTAAAAGGTAATTTGAAATCAATTTTTGCACTATAAGAATAAAAACGAATTAAGTTGGTTCATTTATTGATTTATCGTTATATAGGTATATCATATTAATATAATATAGTACATAGTTATACATATTATATTATACACTACTTTTAATCCGCAGTACAGGTAATAATTTATTACGTCGACTGATGATATAAGTGATATGAAAGCGATAAAAAATAAACGACAAAAATATATCTCAACGGTCATATTGATAACAAGTAGATTATAGATTAGTCGAAAATGACAAGCCGGGACTATGAAATAGATTTCATTAAAATATAAAAGATCGGAACCGGGAGAAGGACAACAGTTATAACATTACATCAATAAACCTGCGGAGAAGACGGTCCAAGAAGTGTACAAGGAAAGCAGTATTAGTAATATTAGTAAAGCTTTGCGAGAAAAATAAAACCGAGAAACACGTCCAGCAGAAAGTGCGTGAAATCAAATTTCCTGCCCCGCAAGAATAAGAAAAAACGACTAGGCGCCTTTAAGCGCATGTGTAGGTATTATAATATTTATTATACGACTCCCGCGACGCTTACCGCCGGCTGTGAGTCTTCGCGCGGTAGTCTGCTGCGCGGCATTCTTCTCATAATATTACAATAATATTGTTATTCTCCTTTTGTTTTTGTTCGTAATCGCGATCGTTTATCGTCACACCTACGTATATACTCGGCGATCGTGATAGGTATATAGTATAAAATATTATAATAACACGATCCCGTGCAGTTATTATATATTATATACGGTGTGCGTATACAGGTACAACACGAACCGACACGAATAGCCCCCGAGGGAGAAAAAAAAATAATAACGATACTAATTATAACGAGTGATGATGATTTTGGAAATATTTTTTATTTTTCCCCCGATCACGGTCCCCGGCATAACTGCGGGTCATCCGGCAACGTCGCATAGTTCAGTGTGTAACGGGTTAACGTAACGGTTCGGTAGGTATGCGAGGCCGCAGCGGTCGTCATTGACGGGTTTTGGCTATACAGTAATATTATATGTACAATAATAATATATTATACGCGCTCGTCGGTCATCCATCGTCGGTTTCGTCGTAATCGTCTTCGTTGTAAAAAACTTTAGTTGAGCTTTCGTGGATTACAACGAAAATGTTCGACACGTTTCACAGCGGCCGCGAACTTTGCGAACAGTTCGACGGGATTTCCGACCATAATATTATGACGTGCGTTTGAAATTTCAATTTTCCCACAAAACTTATACGACGTGCATATCACCTGAGATTCTCGTCGTAAATTTATTGTTGTATTATTATTATAATTATCATTATTATATACGATTAACAATCGGGGGAGTCGCGTGTAAATGTGTAATATAAGTACTAAGAATAATGCAGCGGTCGTGCGTAATGAATTGTGTTTCGCCATACCCTGCTCGTGCGAGATCAACAACTGCAAACTAGTGCGATAACGAACCGCGAAGACTGTAGGAAAAAAATATACTTTACGCACGTGCGGATCGATCGCCGCGGCGTCTAGACCGACAAAACGATCATCATCCCTTTTGTTTTTAATCATTGTTATCATCATCAATACGACCGCGGGATGCATTTATTCCGCCCGTAATGTGCGAACCCGATTATTATATTATACGCGAGCAATTTCGTTCGGAGCGTTTTACAATATTGTATTCGTGGCGAGAATATATTGTAATATTATGATGTCGTGGTCTCGCCATCACTACGATATAATATTTTATATTATGTATAATCATATTATAATATTGCTAAAAAACTAAAACCGTTTTCCGTACCCGTCTTATACGACTGCATATATTATTAATATCATCATTATTTCGCGAGCAGCGGCGGCGCCGGCGCAGTACCTATATATTATAATAGCATAGCCATGACTGACGATCCGAACAACCTCAGACAAAAAAACTATTGTAATCGACTGTCCGCGAAGATGGATCGATGGGTATATAATAGTACGACACCCGTGGTTGCGAAATTTATTTAAAAAAAAAAAACAACAACATTTTTGTTATGTTATTAAAAATATTTTTTCAACCAATAGCCTGTAGACAGACAGTTATATTGTCAGTGGGTCAAAAATATGGGTCTATTTCGTTTACCACAAACGCATTCGTGATACCACATAACGGACTATATTGTTGTTGTTGTTTTAATGTCTTAGACGTTGCAGTTGCGTGTTTATTGTACCTAAGCTTTTGTTCCGAGGTTCCGCAAACGATTGGTTTTTTTCTTTTCATCTAAAAGTTTAGTTGTACCTGACTATAGAGACCGTATCGTGTGATATAGCCAGGTATTGGTATATTGAGAAAGTGAAGTTATCGACGATAAACTTTTATTTAAGATAAACGGTAGTAATGTAGTATTTACCTTCTACTTAAACTTATTACGAAATATATAGCAATTACGGCATTACACCTATAGTACAGTTATTTCACATTGGAAATCGGTGAGTTCGAAATTTGTCCAACGCCATACTATTATTATGACGAATCGTTAATAAAAATGAAAAATCTAAAATTGCTAGGCAATCATCATTATTGCAATTACTGTACACTCTGAAAGTAGGTACCTAGCCGTTTGGTTTATATTTTAATAGCACATTAATTTTAATGTACCTAACCCTATAGGTAAATAATTGTAGACAATTAACATAATATACTTTTATGGATAGAAGTATTTTCAACAATTGGGAAAACAATCGTCTTAAATACATGACTTATTTTTAAAAACCATTAAACTCATATTGAAACTAATTAAAATTTATTAAATTCAATAAATACAATAATGCAAAAAACTTAAAAATGAAGTACAATTACCATTTGTATTCGAATAGTATCTAATCATTTGTCAAAACCTAACTGTTTTCTATTTCAACCCCGTAGTAACAAATTTACAACAATTTCTGTATAAAAGTGGTTTGTAATACTCTAATACAGTAATAATTACTATAGTAATATACATTAGGTATATTATTTTACAATTATAAATTATTTCGTTGAAATAATATTATTATGTTTGTCATGGATAAATCAAGAAACTTTATTCATTTGAAATTTCCTTCAGTATTTGCATAATTTATTCATTATAGCATTGATTATAGTTATATTTTTAACATTAAAATATTATATATGCATGTTAACAGGGCTGATCTACAAAATTGTTAAAAACTTAACGGCGCTTGTAGAAAATCACATATTAATATATAGTAACAATAATGTGGTTCATACTATATGCGCATATCATATAATATTATACTTTCCGGCTGCCGATATCTGCGGTGATGCATTATGCAGTTTTACCGCGGAACGGATTAACGTAGTGTAAAGTTATGTTCAAAATATAATATTAATTAAATTTGCATTTCCCGTGTACCGCAGCAGCAAGAAAGCGTAAACCGAGTGAAAAAAAAATATTATTAATAATATTTACATTATAATAAAACGCGAGTGCGGGCGTCCGCATTCGCAGATTATAATATTGCTCGGCCGAGAGAAAGTGAATTGAATGCGCGCCTGCATACACACGTCTATATAGCATGTAACATCACCCATTATGTGGCAATAGTTATATTATGCGTGTATAAACATCTAGATCCGGGATACGTAAGCACTAAACACACGATTATATTTTATATATTGTACGGACGTGTACGTCGTGTAATACATACGGTGTGGGTATATCATTATAATATACAGGGTATCACCGAGGTGCCCACCCCACCCCCCCCCACATTTTTCTCTGATAGTAAATTAATTGATATTCTGATTTTTAGAACTTTAAAGTGCACTCGAGGACGATGTTTTCAAATAGTTGCATGTGTTATGCGTAGTGTTCTGTGCCCCGTGGCAATAAAAACTTCTTGTTTTCGAATGCGAATTGCCATTTTCTTACTGTAAATTATTAAGGAGATTTTTTTTTTACTCAATTCAAATTTTTGAACTCTGTGATGTATGAATCGGATTTTGTATTTGATGAGCTATGACCTGGAGTGCTATGAAAAAAATGTAAATGCTTAAAATTCCTAGCCCTAGCTATTAATATGAACTAAATTCAAATATTGTATGTTTTGTAAAAATTGTCTGAGTACCTTTATAAAAAGTACTACTTACACTAAATATTACTTACTTTACTTATACTAAATATTATATATTATATTTCATAACTTATGTAAAACCAATACAAAGCCACAAAGGACAATATCAAAGATTTATAACTCAGAAACTAACTATTGATTTTATTTTCGATTTTGATATAGACATTTTGAAAAATGATATTGTTTCACCGCAGTATAACCTCTAAATCGCTAGAAAAGCTAAGTATTTTAAAATATGGGTTTTAAATGAACCTAAACGAAAATTCCAAAAATCAAAATTCGAATTAACGCATAATTGAATAATAGAGGAGGGGGGAGCATGGTTTGTGAATCACGCTGTATATTTAAAAATATATAGTATATTATACATTTAGAGAGATCCCACAGGTCCCCCTCCTGTTGCTGCAGTCAACGGACGACAATGACGCTTTTTAGTCGCGGTGATGTCGCGTGCTGCAGTATGTGAAAGTACGTGTCGTTCGTAGGTGCCGAGAAGTGTATGGCGGGAAAATGTTTTAAGATAAAAAGTAAACACTCCAAATCGGTGAAAGCGTTCCGAGACGCCCACTATGTAGGTATACAAAATACAAAGTACGCAAGTCCGATTAATAATAATTCGCGTGCATAGTTATACATGTATATTTCGATTGTGCAATTTCAAGTCGGACGTGAGAGTAATCTGAAATCGACGGTCGCGCACTATTTTATTAACTACTATAAAACGACTGCAGTGGATTACATATCCATATTATAATATGACACACGGGTGGACGAGCTAGTGGATGACACAATATACTTCCTTATTGCCGGTTTCTCGTCGTATATTATATTTTGTAACACTCGTTCGAGGGATTAAATGCGGATTTTCGTTTACGCATATCTTTATAAAATGCACTAATTATAGCCATGATATATAACATTATATATAGAAGGCGGTAAAATGTGGAACGTCAGTGCACTAAAGACTTGCAGATTACACCTATTCATACTTTTTTTTTTGATCAATAAATAATTACACAATTTAATCAACATAACGAAACATAATAACATAATAAAAACAAAATCATAAACACTGTAAATGTATTTAATTCCTTTAAGTAAAGTTTGTGATAAAGATATAGAGTATAGGTAGGTAACAGAATTCACTGTTTTAATGAATTAAGAATATAAACTGCGATACTGTTCGAATTAACACCATTATATTATATTTACAAAGGTACCAACTACTAGTATAATACTTAATTTGTTGAGGTCCCAAACGTTAATTTACCAAGTGTACCTATACCATACGCGTTATTGCGGTCCTTATCCAGTCTGAGTAGTTTTAATGTGTAAAAGAACGTTTAATGGTACGTTTTTTGATTTACCTAGTAATAGCCAATAGGTATAAGTTTAAACGATCGCAAAATATTATTATTAACGTATTAATAAACATTAAAACATATTGTATATTATGTGTGTTATCGTATATGAATAAACGCATAATCGTTTGGGGAAAAAAGCATAATAAGACGTGAAATGTAACATAATTTCGAAGACACCTCACAGCATATCAATATATTATAATATATTATACGAGATAGCAATGTAGGACGACCAGTGAAATCAAAATGATAGGTTCCCCGTCCTCACTACTACCAACAAGATTATTAATATCCTTGCAGTCGTCAATGACGTCATATTTATGTACTCATCGTACGGTTTGTATTTCAGGTGTGGCGTGCGGCGAAAACGACAGCGGAAGTTCTGATGGAGTAGTGCGAGTTGTGCGCAGGCGGCACCTGGACGAGGCGACCAAGACGGGTCAAGAATCGAACGAGATCGACGACGATCACCATCGGCGGGCAGACATGTCACTGACCCGGGCCGAAGAATTCAAGTCGACCACGGCGTCGTGCAGCGGCGGCCCGTGCGGTGAAATGTCACAAACGGAATCGGCTGCGGCGGCGCTCGATGACGACTCTCAACTGATCGCGTCATCTGCCGTCTCGTCGTCTGCCGTTCCGCCGTCCATGGTGGACGAACAGACGTCTCAGTCGCAATACTATTACGAGTACGTGGGACCGACAAAGATCGGTTCGGGGGAAGCCAAGAGGGCTTCGTCGCGTGGCAGATCACTCGTACCGACGGAGCCCGATACTGCAGCGCAACGACCGCTGCAGACACGACAGCAGCAGCAGATGGATGTGGCAGCGGCGGTGGCGGACCGTCAGCAGATCCGTAAAGCCGGTAACAGCGACATGGAAGACATACTGGACGGGTTCGTCAAGCTGCTGAACGGTCAGCCCGGTCAAGCCGGTTACCGGCAGCCGATCAAGACGCGCATCAATAACCGCGGACCCCCCCGCATATCGGACGCTTCGGTTGTCTTGGAACCGCCGGCGTTCGTGCCGATGCCGCAACACCAGCACCAGCAACAGCAACAGCACCAACAACAGCAGCAGCACCAGCAACAGCTACCGTCCCAGAACAAGCCGAAGGACCCGCCGCCGTATCCGTTTGACGTGCCGCAGCCCGTCCGGCCACTGCCACCACAACCACCCAACCTTATCAAGCCGTTCTTGACCGGCGTGCCACTGCCCGAACAGTTGGTTCCCACTAATGGTGGTGACGTCGACGAAGATGAGCTAGGCCCACCATCTCTGCAGTACGAAGACGACGTGTCGCATCTGCCATCGTCGTCCAGACGACCGGTGCAGCACCTGCAGACTGCCAGGCCACAACAGGAGTACGACTTGTTTGCGGACGGTCACGCGAACGGCGCCGGCCACGCGGTCCCAGCCGCTCCCAGACCGGTAGAAAATGTGACGGAAAAGTTCACGATAGACGTGCCTTCTTCTCAGTCACCGCCGCTCTCTGACAAACCGGCCGCGGTCACTGTCTCCGAAAAACCGACCACGACAGACAAACCATGGTCAGCGATCGATATCAACGCGACCCGTGTGATTGGAATCCAAGTGTCGAAACTCGTCGACCACTTGACCTCGCCGGCGGTACCCTCCTCGCCTATCGGAGTAAGCGATCCCACCACAGCTGCCTCCTCCGCAGCACCCACGATGACGACGACGACAACTAGCACCGCTAGCACTAGCGCCAGCACCGCTGCGGAATCAACGTCCACAACGACTGCCACGCGACCGGAAACCACGTCAGCCGGTGGTGAACACGTGACCGGCGTCGGTTCGGCTGTCGTGGTACTTGAGCCATCCACTTCGGAGGAACCGCATCGTGACGATGCGCACAAGCCTACCGACAACAAACTTCCCAGCAAGCCCACGGCACCCGTAAAGAAGACCCCACAACAGTCCGGTAACTATCACACTGCAACCTTTTATAAGTTAACACAAGGAGTGGGTTTAAGTCATGTGGCGAAGGTAGTCACTTTCCCGCCCTTGGGCCTAAGCTCGGATTTTTTTCTAAATATAGCGATCATGCTATAGCAATAAAATTGTCATAAAATACCGGTACCGGATGGTCATTGAAGAATAAAATAAAATTTAACATGATGGGTGTAGATTTGTTGATTGTTTTTTCATTTTATTACTGTGTGTATGTGTGTGTGTGTGTGTGTGTGTGTGTAACTAAGTGATAATAATATGAATTTTACAATCAAATAGGCATATCTACGTCTTAGTTATATAAAATAATTTGTTTATGAGTGAGTGTAAAGGGTTTTTTACGATTTAAAATATTTACAATTTGAACAACACATTATAATATGAATACAAATTATAGACGTTAAATATTCAATACTTTCAGCCAAATGATGGAAAAAGTTAGTTATTTTTGTAGGTATACCCATATAATATAAGTAACGTAATTATATTATAATTAATATCATATTAAACGTATCGTTTAATCATTATATGCTCATTAGTAATATAATATCTTTACCGAATGACATCCGGTATAAATGTATAATTAATCTAATATTAGGAACTAATTATTATACTATAAGATATTATATATGTACCTATTATAGAATGTGTAGAGAACAATTAAGACAACTTCATATAGAATATAGAATATAATATTCTAACTATTTATTGTCATCGTGACAACGTGAAATATTATATACCTCTCATTTAGTAAAATCATTGTTTTCATATATTTTCGTGAAAATTCAATTTTCTTCTCGTGTGTAATATGTCGATAATCATTTTTTTCAATTCATGTAACGGATAAATTCTTTGTTCGCTTTTGTACACGGCAGTGCGAAATGTCAAAAATTCATATAATATGCAAAACATAGCTGATTTGTTTACAATATCATGTGGATCTGAAATGGAGTATATATATAAACTACATTAACCCTTTATCGGGTCCACCCAATTTTCAATATAACTATTTTTTTTTTTTTTAAATCCAAAGTATCCAGTGTTTTGACAAAAATTGAATACATTATTGATATTTATGAAATTCTTAATAATATATTATAATTGTTGGACACGCATTGTCCAAGGTAATCAGACATTGGCCACACATTGTATATAAATAATATTAAAATATGGTAACTATTTAAAGATAACATTATAATATATATTATTATGTGTGTGATGTTTCTTTGATTTATTCCATAATGAGTAAAGACACGTTTTTCGTAATTTTATAAGATTTATAACGTAAAACGTACTGCTATAATTATTTTATTAGGTGCATTATAACATTATATACTTTGTCGACTATAATCAGAAAATAATGTTTTCGCAGAAGGGTTCCCGTATTATTCACGTCCAGGGATCGTGCTGGATGATCCGGAATTCAAACCGCACATCGGAGGCCAAAGGCGTCCCATCCAAGTTCAGGTGCCCAGCAAAGGTGATGTGTTCGACATAATGGTGTCCGCCATACAAGGGCCGGGTGACAAGCCAGCACTGCTCAGTCGTAAGCACACAATCGTATAATATTATTGTAATGAAACTGTATTATACAACCAGACGACCTAATTGCCAGAGCTGTGAATTTGATACACTGCAGTCTAATGCCGGATTGTATAATCAATCAATAACAATTTAATGAATTAATAGTGAGCTAATTGTCCCATATACACATGATTTAGTCACCTATGATTGGTCCATTATATTTTAATGAACCATTGGATTAACTAATTTTTTATACATCCCGACATAAAAGTTACAAATTGTAGGTATGCAAAGTTTTGAAATGTGTACTTGGACTAATACTGTAATGTTAAATATATGTTGATCGAACTCGATTATTTCTACAAAGTGTTCGCGCCAGATTTACAAAGTAGAGATTCTAATATATTCGAGATAGTCACTGTTTTCGATCAACGCCTATTATATCAACGCTATAGTATAGTTTATAGTCCTGTGGCCGCATGTTAGGATTTATTTGATTTTAATTTTTTTTCAACCATCAATTAGTTGACAGCTCAGTCATCTCTTACAAGCAATTTCGTAGATTTAATCAGATATATTATCATTATTATTATTATTATTATTATTATTATATATATCGACATGTTTCCCGGATTTTTTTTAGCCGACGAAATATCTCCGTCGGGCGTAGGAAAAGGAGAAGTGTCCGTGATAACGTCGGCAGAACCGAACCAGCAGTTCGTGTCCATCGACGGTAAACGAACGTACATCAACTTGTTCGGCTCAGCGGAACCAACCGCGGTGGCGCCTCAGTCCATAAAGCCGACCAGTGCTGCTTCTGGGTGAGTGTAATTTCTATATTAGTCATAACTCATAAGTTAATTCATGATAATATAATTATTATTGTTTGTCATTGTGAACCATCATTGAATCTGCGCTAAATCACTGTCGCTGCAGAGTACGCACTATACCAATATTCTATATATTAGACATTTTAAACCAAACATCTAAATATTATCGAATCAACTAGAAAATAATTAAAAATCATATTTTTCAACTTTTTCAAGTGCATAATATATTTAAGTTTTTTAGGACGTAAAATCCCAAACCCCGGTGACCTGGTTATTATAAATAATCTGCTGTATACGTATACTTACCGGCCTCACTGGTAAACAGGCTGTAAAATGAATTGTTCATTAGTCCTAAATTAAATGCGCAAAGCTTATAACGGAATGCGAATTATCGACTAATTAGTAAATTAATAATTACTGTATGAATATCATATAAACAATAAAGTTGTTATTCTGTATAATGTATATGGACCGCACTAAATGAATAGATAACGTGCTATACATCGTTTAGGTATATTAACGCGCGTGTGTACGAATGTGACGGTTGTTTTTAATTTATTTTCCGGTATAATGATCGTTGGGATACTTTCTCTCGAGATGGTCTGAAAATAATCTCCGAGGTCCTTATAAAGTATTCCGACCAAAACTTCTAGTCGACTGTACCAAATATCTCATTGCGTTGGCGCTATAAAATATCATATAATAACATATTATTATTATTAGGCATTATTAACGATTATAATATTATATCAAATAAATAATATAAGTGCTTTATAATAATTGCGTATATAATTACTGTTCATACACGTAAATAGGGCAGAAGAGGGGACTTAATAGGAGCCCACCTAACTTCTCGCACGACTTATCCAATTTAGTCCCCATAATTATGTCTTTTGATCGACTCTTATTATCTTATGAATTTAAATTGTTACTAAATAACAATATCCGCTGCTATATATTAATATTTAATTTATATTCAATATATTGATATAGTATAGGTACCTCCATTTCAGTTATAATTAGGACATGGGACTTTATGCACTAAAAAGGCAATTTTATATGCACTTAGCTATGTACTGCAAATATATTTAAATATGTGATCTAATATACATTAAAAAAAAGTTGAAACTTATAGTTAAGTTAGTTTAAATAACAGTCAATGACTCATTATCGGCCAAAAATACGACAAAATATCATTAAAATAAACCAAAATAATATAAATATTAAAATTAATGAAAAAAATCTTAGTTAGGAACGCGTATTACTTTTAAAGTATTAGGTTAGGTATCATTGGTTCGTTAATATCCAGATCTTCTGGTAAATCCTGCACATAAATAAAATTTGTTCTCCACTGAGAATTTGTTTGATCTACATTAACATCTAGTATTTACCCACATTTTTATTCAATACCTTTTCCAAATTTAAGCAAACGTTTTTTTCCACATTATGTTCCTACCAGTCAGATGATATTTCAAATAGATACTAATGCACTATAATACTTTTAATAATTGAAATATTTCAATGTTTGTGGTCGCGTTCTTGGTTTCAGATCGTATTCGGTCAGCCAAGTGCTGCAGCCGCACGGTGCGTCCAGTCCGCCCGGACCACCGCCACCGTCGCCGTCAAGCGGAGGCAAACCGTCAGCGCCGGCCTGGAAACGGCCCACGCACCCGCCAGTGAGAATCGATACTTGCATTGTGGGCGACGATACGACGTGCGATGCGGCGCAGCATGAAAGGTGCCGCACCGAACTTGGCGTGTCCTCGTGCCTCTGCAGGCCCGGGTACAGCAGGCGAAAGCACCGGGACCCGTGTCACAGTGAGTATTAATTAATGTTTTGCTTATATTATGCACTACCTGTTCAGTTATTATCTAAGTATGTAGGTACGTTCAAATTTGTTTTCATACAAATCATTGACGTAACATATACTGTATTATTATATTATATTGATATCCGTCGATGCTGCGAAACGAATTCAGACGACGGCATTTTCGATTTATAAACACTATACGAAGATCAGAAGGTTTGACAATATTGCTCTATGAATTGTGGCAGGGAATTTTGAACAACTGTATTTTTTTAAGTGCCTAAAAACGTTATATATATATATGTATGTATTATTATGTATTTAATATATATCACGTTTGTAAGTATGCTTGAATATGTCTCGTTTAAAATGTGATTATCCTTTTTTCAATAATCATGTCCCGTTTGACCAGAATTTTTTGAACATATTATTGTCACGTTTAAATCCTGTTATTTCCATAAAATATTTGTGTAAAGAAAAGACTTGTGCTCAAACAAATAAAAACAATATTTTTAAATTTTTTTAATACTGTCAGTAATTAACACGATCCATGTAATATTGTATAGTGTATAATACTATGGACGAATCCGCACGACTGTTACTATTTTATAATAACACACTCCAATACTACTCGGGTTTTTATTTCCAAAATATATCTTTAAAATATTGTATTAAACAATTTTTGGATTTTATGTTTCGTTTTTATTTTTAATGTAAAATAAAATGGTTATCGCAAGTTAGTGTAAAAAAAAACCGGTACACCTAAATATGCTTGTTTTAATATTGTCATCAAACATTCTACTTGTGTTTGCTTTTATAATTATTAATTCAATGATTTTTTTTCAGGGATCGTATCCATTGTATTTTCATTACGCGTTGATCGGTTGTACGACAACAAGATCTCGTGGTCGGACAAGTATAAGGATTCCGAGACTCAAGAATATCAACAACTTGAACACGAAGCAGTTAGAGCGGTAAGGGTGCAGCAGATACCTATCGTGACTCGTGATAGCGGCGTATTGAGGTTTTTCAGATGGGGGGGGGGGGGACTATGATTTTATCCGGTAGCTCCGCTTTTAAAGTTAGTGGTCTTAAGTTAGGACTCCAAAAATGTTTGCATATTATATACACTTTATACAGCTTATTGGGGATTGATCCCCTTGATCCCCCCCCCCCTGTAAATACGCCACTGCCTCGTGGCTATATTATAATATTATCACATCTGATAGTGCCTGTCTGGCTGTCTAACAACATAAATCTATACCTAACGTTTTTCTCGCAGATCGATTCGGCGTTTTCAATGACACCGTTTTCGGACACGTTCGTCGGCGTCAAGATCAACAACATTTACATGTCCAAAACAACGCCAGGCATGCCGGTCATGGTTAACGCCACGGTGCAGCTGACGGAGAACGCGGAACACTTGCGGTCATCCGTCAAGCAGGACGTGCAAAAGCAGCTGACGGGCGCGCTGCAGAGGCGCAACAACAACGTGGGCACCAGCGGCCTGTGGGTGGATTCGCCGGCCGGAGCCATATCGCAACTGCATGGTACAATGCCGTCATTACTTACTATTATTTACACATACTTACTTGAGCTTACATCGCGTACTGTGTAGGCATTATATAATATTATATTGTATATACTATTGTAGCGGGGAGTTGTGGACAAAGTAGGATTTTATACATTTTTACCGGTCAAAGGAAGAAAACAAAACCAAAGTGTTCAAAGATAGATGTTTTATTATGACCATTTAAAATCAAACAGATATTAACAATTAAATGCATTTTGCTGTTAAAAAGTATTATTCAATTTTTAAAATCTAAAAATAATTGATATAATATGAACTAGTATTCTTACGTCTTAAGAATTCATACACTTGTACACTCAAGCTAGTATTACTGTAATTTTTTCATTTCAAAAGTATAGTCCGTCGTATCTATAACAATATTAAAAAATATCATTTATTAATTCGCCACAAATATTATAATTTTATTTTTTCAAAAATTTCAAGTATATTATATGTATCATTCAGACTTAGTTATACAGATTTTTGTTTGGACGAGTAAAATAAATCATGATTATCCATAAAAAAAAGGAACTTATATTTCAAAATATCGAAGCTGCAGCAAAAATGTACCTACTTATATTGCAAAAGTGTTTATTTTTAACCCGTATAATTTTCCTTATTTTGGATCCAAGTATTATAATATATTCTCTCCGTGTACAGATCTCGATGAGTGCAGCGGTCCGGAACTGAACGACTGTCATCCGTTGGGCAAGTGCACGAACGTGTTCGGCACGTTCCAGTGCGCGTGCCCGGATGGTTACAGGGACCCGTGGATCGGAAACGCTCAGCGCAGCGGCCGGACTTGCGAGACGTGCGACCCGGGCCAGTGCAATCTCCGGGGCGAATGCTTCTTCCAGGCCGGACAGCCGGTGTGCAAGTGGGTACCATTGTTACTATACCTATACGTATAACATGCCAACATCATAAACGCGGCCCTCGCAAACATTTTCGGATATTTCGTGTTTCGAGACCGCCATGCGATTGTATTTTATCGAATAATATTACTAAAAAGTATTAGGTATTTAGGTATAATACATTATAAGATCAGACACTGTCTGAGACTTCGGAAATTCTTACACAGCCCCTTACTCCCCTCCAAAAAACCGATAACTCCAGACTCGCGCGTGTCGTAAAAAAACTGCAGCGCTGTTAGTGCCCCCAGTTACAATATAATAATAATAAATATGTACAATAAGAATGCAATCGCCGTCTACACAACAATATGATGGGCACATATTGTACTCGTTTGGTTGTACGCATTTTGTACGCGTGAAGCGGATGATTATTTTATCATTAAACACTCATTATTTCAAAAAAATATAAACGTTTTTGAAAAATTTTGTTTTTAACGACTATAGTCTAGTCTGTAATATAGGTTTATATATACTCTATAGTCTAAATATTATATAGACTATAGTTACCATGTAGGTACATTTTTTTTTTTCAAAACATTTATACTTTTTGAAATAATAAGTGTTCAATATCAAAGTATCACCCGGTACATAATTATAGGCAATACGCACCACCCGTAAATCGGAACTAAGCTACCGTTTTACGCTGTTGAAGTTCATATAATAGGTAGGTACCTATAATGATAAGGCGCAGGACACAGGTTACCGGCAAATCGTCGTCACGACAATTATTATAAAGACTTGTGGCAGCCGTGGTATAGGACGGGAAAAAATTTTGTAGGTCAGTGTGCACTAGCCATCGTTATAATCGTGGTCGATGATGTATGATACACACATATACATACATATACATATATTATATTATGTTTCCCTTTCTGTTCACATGCAAACCGCACGCCGACGTCAATTATATAGACGCCCACGAAAACCCATAGATATAATATTATCTTTACGACAGCCGGTCAGTTGCGCAGGCACAACGTGTGTGTGAGTGTGGTTAACGGTACATTAGATGTATTAAAATGTCGTATTGAATTTTCAAAAAATGTATATTTTTTTTGGCTATCTATTTAATATATTTTATTTCACTGCAAACTAATATTGAGTAGGTAAACAAGCCCAATATACTTATACGTCTAAATGCCTATATAATATTATCATCTAAATATTATTTATCGGCTGCAGAAAATTCGCTGTTTTAGTATTGTTTTCACTGAGCTCTGTGTGAATTTTTTCATAACTTTACACTGAATTCAATACCATTTGATCGATAATAATATCAAAGACAATCTACGAACAGAGATACGAAGTGGCGTATAGAACTAAATACTATTGTATATAATATAGTACGTTGTACGTTAATAAATTAAGGACAGTTTAAAATACGATTTGTTCAAAACCTCATTTCTAATATACGGTCGTATATCTATCCAGATGGATTGATAGAATATGGAAATGTCCCAAAGATTGTATTGTTATAGTTTTTACCTGCATAATATATTGTACTACACTACACAATTGCACAGCGAAAGCTGTATATATATAGAAGTAGTTATATTGTTTAATTTAATTCCATTAATATATTATTATATTATAGACAGTACGCAATTTCAATGGTAGGTATTCGTGTTCCTGTAACTATTAAAATATGTTGAATAAATTGCGCGGTTAACCAGAAGTGAATGCAATGGTGATGGCATTTTTTTATCTATATAATATTTTTCTTCTGTCGCAGGTGTTCAGGATCGTTTTACGGGTCGCAGTGCGAAATCGACGGCGAAGTGCTGAGCGTGGCGGTCGGCTCGTCCGTGGCCGCGATATCCATCATCGTGCTGACGCTTGTGTGCCTGTGCGCGTGGAGCCGCCGCTGGAACAAGGAGCAGAAAGTCGGCTCACCCGTGTTCGGGTACATGCCGACTGGCGGCAGCACTGTGAAAACACCTGTGATCGGCGGCCCACCGTACCAGGTGTCCATCGAGGACCGCATGAGGTGGGCCCAGATCGCCGACGCCATGGCGCACGCCAACCATTACGCCGTGAGTATAAACCCACCTCTACACTCATTATCTATTGGTAATTTGCCTATATTGGTGTTCGTTTAACATATAATATAATTATTATTTTCGTAACAGCTACTAACGAGTAACCGCTTAATTTTCAATTTTTATTAATATTATTAATTATATTATATGATTTATAATGTATAAAATAAAAATAAATATTGTAATATTTAGAGTTAAAAATGCCTAAGAATTCAAAAATATTCGAATGAAAATATAATGTAACTTCATACACTCTTAACAATTAATACAGATTTATGATTTGACCAGTAATGTGCACAACTAAATTAAAAGTTATAATTAGTCATAATTCATTACTCAAACTTTAAATTCTACCACTAATCCTAACCCGCACCATATTAAAATAATATAATCATCCAATTTTTAGACAATAAAAATGATGATTGTGATAAAATTTACTCACATTTTGTCTATAGACTTAAAATGTTTATAAATATAAAAACTATAACCATTCAATATCCAATATACCTATAACGGCACCGTTTTTAGTGACCTATAATCTATGTAATATATTTCGTTAGGATTAAAAAAATGTGTTGCATATAGCGTATAATAAAACAAAAAAATATTCTAGTTGCAATGTATCGTACTATCATCGGTAATAGAAACCGGATATCATTATAATTATACAGGCGATTGTTTCGAAGGATAAATCGTTTATCGTTCGTCTGTCTTATGATGCGCATAAAGACGTGAATATTGCAACTATACGTTCCTTATCCTCTTTCTATATAATAATATGATAATAGTTCTCATGCCCGTTTATAATCCGTTGATTGATTTTCAGCCCGAACCGGTAAACGGCACCATGCGGTCGAACATGTTCGGGTACGCCGGCGCACCGATGCCTCTGCCCAGGCTCCGGCCTCCGGGTACGAGCACGATTTCGCACGCATTCCGCACACCGGAGTCGAGCACCAGCGAAGAAGAGGACCGGACCGACCTGCTAGGCCGCAGCTTCCAGACTTCCTCCAGACCAAAAAGCAGATCTTCCTTGGCCGTGAGTACTATAATATATACTTTGCAGTTTGTTATAATAACTTAGAAATTATATGAATAGTATAATACGTATTACACGTGTCAGTGGCGGATCCAGGGGGGGGGGCAAAGGAGCATTTGCTACCCCCAACACCGTAGTTTTCCTTTGTTTTACACTGTGTTTAGCCAATTGTATAGCCAATTTTGCAACTTTTTGTACTTTTGCCCCCCCATGCCCCTCCCAAAATTAAGCCCTGGATCCGCCACTGACACGTGTAAACGAAACCTCCCGTAACGGACACCTCCGAATAACGGTCAACATTTCGGTGACCGAGAGTGTCCGGTATTTAGAAGTTAGACTGTATATAATATAATAACGATGCATTCGTGATCATCCGTGGCGTGGAGTATTTTAACGGTTGATGGGATGAGGGATTGAAGAGTTTTCCCATACCAAAGCCGCAGGGAACAGATTTATAAAATACCCGTGGCCTTAATGATGCCCTGTTATACAGTATTAAAAAAGTAATTTATGATCTAATATTACCCACCGAAAAGATGACGGACGGAACCATAGCATACGTCATATGCTGCCGCCTGCCGTTTTTAGACAGGGTCACCAAACCGTGAGCTAAAATTTGAAGCGTTTCAAGATTTTTGAAAATTTGAACATGCTTAGGAAATAATAATAATGGTATTAAAATACTCACGACAATATAATCGGTAGGAAAACCCAGTTTTGTTTATTTAAAATCTAACCAAAAGCAACAAATTATAAAGTACTATTTTTTAAAAAATGTAAATTAAATTTCAGACATTACTGTAATTTTTTTTAGATAATTTTTTTGGGCTAAAACAACAAATGAATCAATACACGAGATTGTGTCCACCCTCCCCGAATCTCTGTCACAGATTTTAAAACCCTTCCGGATTTATGGTCGGGATTAAAAAAGATCCGCCGTCTATTGTCTATATATTATTATTTACGCGTACGTAAATAGTAAAAAAATACCATTGGAAAAAATACCGATAAAATAAGAAAAGTCCAAAAAAAAGTTAACTATTCATTAATAGTATCATATGGTAAAATGAAATAGATTAAAACCGAATTATATATTACTATTGGTAAGAACTTTTACTCGTTTCGATTTCTTTTCCTCCTATATAATATATGAGTATATCGGATTATGTATTTGGAAAGACATAGCTGATGAAGACATACTCAGTCATTCTACAATCTTAAATCTTTTTTCCCCGGACTTTACTTTTATCCCAAGTCATATGTGACAGTCGTCCTTTATCGTATTACATCGTTATACTCATTATTTATTATATTATTTTTTTTTGTCCTTTAACACCACAGAATCAAAGCGGAATTTACTACGACGTGGATTACGAACAACAGCAGGGCGAAATGACGTTCTCGCCCGGTTGCATTCCGCTGAGCACGTACACCATTGGCAGCCGCTCAAACTACTACAGATGATGATGATGATGACGACGACGATTATGCC
The DNA here is from genome assembly GCF_005508785.2 of Acyrthosiphon pisum. NCBI lineage: Eukaryota > Metazoa > Arthropoda > Insecta > Hemiptera > Aphididae > Acyrthosiphon > Acyrthosiphon pisum. The sequence goes on from NC_042495.1 coordinate 52,245,362, forward strand.
GACGACGACGACGACGACGAAAATCTCACGATACAGTTGTATAGCTGATGACGATCATCGCCAGTGTACTATATATTATATATTATTATTATTATCATCGTTTAAACTTTAAGCGACACAGACTGAGGACACAAAACGCGTTTACGCGTAACCCAATAAAATAATAATAATATACCTATACACTGTTATTGTTGTACACCCTACATAATATTATATTTATATATGCCATTGATGAAAAAAAACCTAATCGTGTAATAATAATTCGTGTTAAGTACCTATACAATATTATTATATTATGTTAAATATTTATACACGGACTAGTATACAAAGAAGCGTCCGAGCAGTATATAATATTTTAATAAAATATAAAATTATGTTTTTGTAATAAATTCAACAATATAATAATAGTACCTATATAATAATAATTAATTGTAAAGCAATACTATATTTTGGACTTGTCGCACTTCGTGCTTTTGGCGTGACGTCACTGACCGGTTGACTTGGTGATGTCACCCCGAGAGCGGGCCGAAGACATTATCATTTTATAATATTATTATGTTTACCTTCCAACCAATATCAACAACGCTACACGATTAATAATATGTAATATTTGTGTGTGCGTAAAATGTATAACATATGTAACGCAGATAGGTAGAAAATGTTAAATATAGTATTTCTGTATATAAGATTATTAATGTGTGTATATGAAATAATAAACGCGGAAAAGTGTCGGAAATATCTATAAAACTAAATAATATTATATATAAATACTTTCAATCTATTCAATACAATATATCATATCTCATACATTATATTATGTGCCTAGGTATACGGTTATATACTTGTGTAATATTTGAGCTTAATTGTGATATTCTCTGCGTCAACGTAGTAATATTATACCATTTATACCTATAGTATCGTCCGCGTCTCAATATAATATATATTAACGCATTAACGTTTATCAATAGACTTGTGCCATATAAACGTTTGCGCACATTCGAAATGACAACATTATATGATATTTTATTATAATCGTATACAATCCCCCTATATATTATTAGGTGTAGGTACCAGATACCTACCTATATGAATACGATTAACGATTGTTATACTGAAAATGTCGACCTTTGGATTTTCTTCTCTTAATTTTTTTTTTTTATTTTCACCGCACACAATCCAGCATATACTGTACCTATATAAGACCGAGGGTTAAAACATAAACATTTTCAACATTCTTTATACGCGTGTATATACTATATTATTTTATATAATTTTTTTTTTATTATTAATATTGTTTAAGGCTCTAAATATCAACTTGAATCATATAAGTTGTATTATTACCTTTTAATTGTAAAGGTAATTATAGTTATTTATATACTGGAAGATTATAATATAACTATTATAAATTGTATGCGTGTTACTTAGTTTAATAAAAAAATATATTTGTATATTCTATAATGTTTAAAAAACACGGTTTATTCATAAAAATGCGAACGATGAGTGTTGACTAAGGGTGAGAGGCAGGCTAAAATATGACCCATAAACCTCCCGGACTATACAATGAATAATGACAAATACTAAGATATTAATATATTATATTTACTTATTAAAAGGGTTATCCTTAACCATTTGTCATTATTGTCATATGAGTTGAATAAAAATGAAGTCAGTGTCAAACACAAGACATTCTCGCCATACAATAGAACCACTATATAATAAATCAAAAAATCTTTATGTGTCATTATATATATTATTGTTATATAACATTATTGTTTGAGAGCATTGATACTAAACATAAGGACAGTGGCGGCTATCCTCAAATAAATATATATTACTGAATGCTGAGAAAAATCCTGAACCCACCCACCTCAAAACATTTATTAGAAAATACAAATTACCAATATTCAATCATGTATTCATGTACAGTGGGTCACATTGTTTTGTTAATTTTGATATCATTTGATACGATTTTAAAAATGAAGGAGCTTATTTTGACGACTCAAACTGTGCTATACTATTTATTTAAATGGCGATCTATACGTTGATACGAAAAAATTTGAAAAATGTTACATTTTTCGAACTTTGGTTTCGGAAACATACCTGTTGATAGCTTTTTAGTACAAATTTTACATTTGGTGAACTTGGTAGTGAAAGGATTTCCGAGCGAACTTCAAAACTAAGCTTAATAGTTTATGGCACCGTCAAGTAACAATTTTGCCAAAAAAAATTTCAAAAATTATTGTTCTAACTAGGAAAAGGATTGAAAACCGTTTTTAAAACGACATTTATGTTACTTAGTTTTTAAAAATCTCAAAACTTCCATTCATACCTACGTCAAAATGACCTATTCAAAAAATTGAAGACCTGATAATTTTACATAGATTCCGATTTTTTTTTTTTTTTTTCATACATTACCATAGTCTAACATTTTTTTGATATTTGTGGAGGTGCGCTATAGTTATTACTTATTCGCGATACTAGAATATTTAAAAGTTCAGTCAAATTAGATTAAAAATCGGGAAAAATTCGCCCCCAACTGAATTTTGGTACACACTTAAAATGTACCTTCCCAATTAATATACTAAAAGTCCTGACACCTAACCTCTGTGCATATCTCTCCACTCCCCAAAAACGGGTGAAATCTACCCTTCCACTATTTTTCTAATAACTCGTTAACCATTGAACTCACGACAAAAAAGTATAGGACCAAAAGTAAAGACCGTAAAATTTACTCTAAGAATATAATATTTTAATCAATATATCACATAAATATCTAAGGTGTTCTATTATAAGAAATATATTTTCACGATTTTGCTTTGGCAATATTGTCAATTATTTTCTCAATATTTAGATTTTTCGTTTTTTTTCTACATTTGAAATTGCTATAGGCAGGTACTAGATAAATGCACTCGTCCATATGCGTTTCTTAAGTAATTTTTTATTAGTTTTAGTTTGGAAAATGATTGTTCTGCTCGGTGCTCCTTCCACAGTGATAGCTGGCATTGTAAGAAAAATGATGCAAGCTCTTAAAACGTCTGGAAGACTATGTAGGTACTCAATAAATCGTTATTTATACTAAATCTACCCAAATATTTTATTATTTTATTATTTTTTATCTTTTATAACTGTTTTTAAATTAAAATATGTCGTGGAAAGTCCAAATTAATAACATTATTAATCTATATATATAAAAATAAGTGTACATTTTAAATAAATTTCATAACTCAAGATTTCGATAAAATTTTGTGGTTCCGGAGTTATGGCCTCTTAAATGTATACCTAATGACATTGTCAATAACATCAAGTTAAGTTGCGGATTAAAATAATAATAGTGTATTGTATATTGCTTGCTAATGGTTACGGGCACCTTTGTTGATTTGTATTATTATTTTTTGTCAATACATTATATGTATATATCTTCTAACTATATAAATGTGAAATGAAAATCTTTGTACAGGGTCAACTCTGGATCTTCTTGATGTTTTTGAAACGAAAGAGTATATCACGGAGAAGGTTATTTTGAAACAAAATTTTAGGAAAATCCACCGGAAAAGTAGGAAATCTGGATGTCAAAAATACAACAGTGACGCAACAGGTTAGGTTAGGATTTTGTATTAATTGATTATATTAATCCACCATATGTAGAAATGTAGAATACGACAAACTTGATATAACTTTGGTACTTTAGAGTTAAATCATACACTTACGCACAAACTAGAGGTTCGCGATCTACCGCGGGTACCTAGATTGCCTACCTGATAATAACTGCTGCGAATCAGAGTTTTTATTCCGGGTAACGGAAAAGTTAAGATTCATTTTAAACACCATACACGATACACCGATTATTAAATAACGAATTGAACAAAGTTTGAGTCATATAGAGTTGGTACATTTAACGGGCAACGAAGTGCACATATTCAGCTTGTTCTTTATAATATATGTTGAACCTAAATCGTATGATGCTTTAATACCAAATTTTATTTTCTTTCGAAAATCTTTCGAAACTTATATACTCTCACGAGACCAATACCTTCAATGAATTTCATTGAGATTTGGTACGTAACAAAAAAATTGTTGGTTAATATTCTTTGTGGGTCCCACGTGAACACGATAATGTTCAGTGGGGCCATTATTCTGTTGAAACAAATAAAATCGTACTTTTCAAGACGAAAAATAAGGAACAACATTTTACTGTGTATAGAAGAAATAATTGTATTATCCTAATGTCATGAAAGATACATAATGAATGCTTAGTGCTTTAAAATTTTTAACGCCGAAAATGAAAATATATTATGTGATACAAAAAAAGTAACAAAAAACAAGAAATAATAGTTTAAATGAAAAAAAAAGGCATTGGAAAAGACGAGACGATGTGGGGGGTACGTGATGGCGAGTTGGTGGTGCTGATGATATTATTGGTAACTGGTATATGGCCACTGGTCAACTGGTCTAACCTATACAACGTTCTCACGGGCTGTCCTGCGGGGCGGACGAGAGTTGACGGTTGACGACGAGAGGCTAGTACGCGATGTCGTGCGCTGCTTGACGGTACTGCAGGTGCTGAAGACGACTGTTGTGCCGGCGACGACGATGACCTGTAATGCTCAGAGCGAGCTAGCGACGAAGACTATAATCTCGGTGCAGCTGTGGAATCGGCGGCATTGCGATTCGGCCGGCGCGGGATCGGTCCACTGGGCGAAAAGGAGAGAATCTGCGGACAGCATCGCGACGCGCCGCTGTCCTGATACTCTACGTGATTTTTGCCCTGGCGTCTCCGTCGCCGACTGCCGCAGCCGATGGCCACGGAGTCGCGCACCACCGAACCCAACGAAACGTTTCGTTTCCTCGAGCCCGGCGCTGCTGACGTCCGTGGTGTTCCTAGCTAACCTGTAATTATAGTCATATGATATATCATATGGATATCCATCACTCACCCGCCGTGAGCTCTGAAGGTCTCCGTCGCGGCCGTCACGAGTCGTCTTCGTGCAGCACTGCAGACACACCACAGGACAGAGGTTTTTTTTAATTTAAAAAAATTTCTTAATTTCTATAACGAATATGTATAAACAATATATATATTAAAAAAATATTAATTTAATTTGTATCGTCAGGTTATAAAATCAAATAAAGTCGTGACTAACCATAAAAAATAATGTCACATTGTCTCATACTTTATGTGACTATATATTTGTCATTAAGCTGTTTATAACTCCATAAGTTGATTGTATCTATTTATTGCTAATAATGAATTGGCCATCAAATTAACCATTTTTAGGGTTTTGTACAGTAAAACGGGACCCTATTACTAAGGCTCCGCTGTCCGTCCGTCTGTCACCAGGCTGTATCTCATGAACTATGAAAGTTAGAAAGTTGAAATATTTTCACAGATTATGTATTTCTGTTGCCACTATAATAGCAAATACTAAAAATCCTAGAATGTATAAAATAAGCAGTGTTGCCAACATGTTTATAGCTGATGATGGTACGGAACACTTCTTGCGCGAGTCCGACTCGCAATTGGCCGGTTTTATTATATCATCTATACGGCTATACCGGATACTGATTACCAAGACCAAGTATATCGTATAATCTACCTATTAAAATGACACCCATCCCAAACTTTTTGGTGGTTCAGTGAACCTTGAAATTTAGAAGTAAATTGTAATTATCAATTTGTTTTATACAACTCATGACGTGTGAAGGGTGGTCATAGATACGCTACTATTGACAAGGGGCCACATTTTTTATTTTGCCTATGGCCTTAAAATGCTTAAATCAGGCTCTGTATGCGTCTATGTATTTTTCTAATATTCTATGGCTGATGATATAATATACGATCTATGGCACAATTCAATATTTGTTACAAATATTAAATAATATTATATTTATTCCATAAAAATTACTATTTAGGTATTTTATAATTTGTATTTTTTCCTATACTATACGTACGCGTTTCGTTTTTGGAATAAAAAATCGTACCGTATACTATTTTTATTATAATATAATAACCTGCGCTTTTCGTCGTGACAAAACAGCCGTACTTTATACTCGTACGGCCCTCCGATTTTAGTGCTTAATTGTTTGTTATATTAATGCGTCATACAGTAGGACTAGCGGTAGTCGAGAACCATATAATTCAACGATTTGTCGAAACACTATATTATTATAAATTATAATACCTACATTCGAAACGAAATCTGTAATACTATTATTCGATGGAAACGTTACCGCCCGAGGTATGTATTAATCATAAATCATAATATTATATAAAATACCTACATCAATAAGTAGGTAGGTATACTATATAGGTAGGGAACTTATATGCACTTAAAAAGTATCTACTAATTATGCATGCACTTATGTGCTTCACATAGTACAAATATGTTTTAAAAATATGCACTTATTTTTTTTTTGTTTACTCATAATTTCCATAAAGGCAAATATTTTACTGAAACCTTTTTTTGATATTTTATAATTTATATCTAATAAATATTTATTAGTAAAAACCGGTAATTATATGTCAGGCGACAGCTAAGCATTAATGGACATACGAGATGGAGCTGTGGAGTAATGCGAAAAAATCAAATATTAACAAAATTCAAATACTTCAGAACATTTCTCAAAGAAAGTTGAGAAACGCACCTCCCTACGTCTCAAATTGTTCTCCATATTCAGACTTAAAACTAAAAACAATAAATGATGAATCTAAATATTTCAATAAAAAGTATGAAAAATAAATAATAAAACAATTGGCAATAAACGGTTATAATATATTATTATTACAATTGATTATATTATATTAGTATTTATAATCAATGTTATTACTTATACTTAATACATTAATCGAATAAAAATTATTATGTAGTCATATAATACATATAGGTAATAATAAGGTATATACTATATAATAATTATGATAGTAAAATATGAATTCATGAATACCTATATCAACATATTAAGATTTCCGATTACATTAAACCATTTTATTGCCAATTGATTTATTTTATTATTTTTTCACTCAGTTTTAGGTAATAATGTTTATCAAAAAATCACATTTTTGGCTACAATTATATTTAATTAAATATAAAAATTGTTAAGTTCAGTTATCATAATTGTAAAAGGAACAGTATGTTTTGGCCGAAAACTGACACTGGCCGAAAAAGGGAGGGTACAAACGATGACTCTCTATAATTTGGCTTAATCCGGTTCCTACATCTATAAGTCGACCGATAAACCTCTCGGGTATCGATCCAAATACGGATTATTAATATATATTATACTTAAATATATTATTATTATTGATAATAGGTAGTTAATATTATATATTGATCGTCATTATATACTATAGCAGTGTTGGGGAAGTTACTTATTTTTGGTAATTTACATTACTAATTACTTATCAAAATTGTAACTAAATTATTTTTAAGTTACTTTTTTTTTAATTTGGTTAAATTACATTACTTATGAGTTTAAAAAGTAACTGAATTACAATAGAAGTTACTTTTTTTTCAAAAATATCACTGGAGCCTAATAATCATGTTGTCAATATAAAAGTACATAAACTAAATAGGTAATGACAATATGAAATATGAAATTATTAACAGATACTCATTTTGCCACACTATTATTATTATTATTTTCTTTATTGAACTTAAGCCCGGCAACTGTGGCCATTAGCTGTTGTAGGGGATTATGAATTGTGGTTGGTAAGGTTGGTATAGGATGGTGTTGTTACGGTATGTATGCAAACAGTGTGATCACCCATCCGGGAACTAATAGCAGCGGGCGTAACTTACCATCAGTCGTATTGCGTGGCTATCGTATTGCCAAGCCACACATTTATTTATTAATTAATTTTTTTTATAACTAACCCGCAGCAACTTAGGCGATTGGGTGGTTTTTAATTGTGGGGAGGATACTGTAGGTATTTGTTAACACGTGTGTTTTAGCTTGGCAGAATTTCAAATTGGGCACCCGTAGGTTTCTGCCATGCCCGGTCGGGGGATGGCGGCTTCACTCTTCAGATAGATGTCTGCCGGACAGAAGTTCAGCCCGTGACCGAGATTCGAACGGGTGACCGGTGCGCATTGCAACCAACACCTTAGTCCGCTCGGCCACTCCGTCTCCCACACTTTTATTATTATTATTATTCATTGATAGTTCCAACAATGCTGTATACGCAGACGCTGACGCAAGAGCCATCCGCGACGA
>NC_042495.1:52253989-52265487 GCF_005508785.2 Acyrthosiphon pisum
CTGTACTATAGGTATATCTATCGAATCCCGGTGCAGCAATATATGGTCAGTTAAATATTCACTTCTCGTGACTTTTGCAGATAATCACGGAAATCCTGGAATACCTGTCGTTTGACGACCGGCGGCAGATGGCCTTGGTCAACAGGACGTTCCGGGACGCGTCACTGCACCCTGCATTGTCGCGACGAGAGCTGTTCGTGTACACCGCACCGGTGCAGCGACTGCGGGTGGACGACCGTCGGTGGCGGTTCCGAGACTTCAAAAGGGCGTTGCGCGAGCCCCGGAGAAAACGGTTGTGTCTGAAATTCCACGGCACGAACCGCGCGGACATTGGCAGGGCGTTTGGCGACTGCGGCGGTTGGCCACCGTCTATCGTGTCGCTGCACCTGGACAGCCTGTGCTGGGTGAGTGACTCGTTCCTGGACGCCATCACCGGTTGCTGCGTCAGCCTAGAGGAGCTGCAACTCGAGAACATCGGCCGGCTGTGCGTCTCCGATAAGTCCCGGCGGCCTATGCTCGCGTTGCGCAGCGTGCGCTTCAATCGGGTCGGCATGTCGGATGCATGTTTCAACGTGCTCATGGCGTGCGCCCCGAACGTGACAGACGTCGGCATCGACAACTGCCAGACGTACGATTGGCTGAATCCTGTGGACGCGGCTTTGGCCGGAATTTCCAACGCGGGGCTGTCGGACGCAAACATTGTCGGCTACCTACAGAGCACCGTGGCCGGCACCGTGGACAGCCTGCGGTTGAATCAGTGCTGTCACGTGTTTGGTGAGATACGGCCTCAGACCCTTCGGCTCAAGTCTCTACTGTTGAGCCATGACAAACCATACCTGAACACAAGCCGGATGATCGATTACGAAAAACTTGAATCGGCGTTGGCCCTACAGGTGAGGTTTTGCGCACGAGCCGCAGGGACCATCGATCACTAAAAATGGCACGCCATCAATAATATTAAAATATTTACTATAGATAAATGATAATCGAGTAATTGAGTAATTATAACATACAACATCGTCATTTGATATTTTAATCTAGATAATTTTAACTTGATTATCGTTATAGTTTATGCGTATTGTGTTTAAAAAAACAACTCCCTAATGTTTTAGAGAATTTTCGATGTTTTTTACATTTAAATTCAGGCCTTAGTCATAATATACGACATATTAAAATCAATTATGCAGGTGTCGCTGCAGTGGTTGGAGATCAATCACCTCCCGGCACGTCTGCTCGGGGCCGTGTCCAGGCTGCATGATCTCCGGCACTTGTCGTTGAACTTGACGATTAGTCACGACGATGTTGAATGTCTGCGGGAGTTCGCGGAATCGTTGCGTGACATGACGCGTATCAGGACGTTAGCCGTAAACCGAGTGGTCGCGACATCGATGGACGTCGGACTCGACGTGGCACTTCAGACGTTTGCGATACCGAAATGCGCATACGAATCGCTAACATCGTTGGACTGTTCGTTGGACGGCAGCCTATGCGTGTTGCGCGCCGGAAAACGGTTGACCAGCTTACGCATCCGGAACGGCGACATCCTGTCGGCCGGTGGATTGCAACTGTTGTTTGAAAATCTCATCGGTTTGAGGCATCTGTGGATCGACAATTGCTTCTGCCTTGACGACGACATTATGTCCGGCTTGCCGGTGTCTAATATCAGAGGTAAGCCTATAACTATTATACTTCTGAGCATAGGTTGGATTGAGTATAGGCACTATACGTACACCGTACGATCACATCCCTTTAACAGCGCTAAGTCAACAAACAGACCGTCACTGTGCGATGTCCTGAGAAAGTAGTGGCTAGGGACAAACAAGATAAAATGGCTGTATCTATATAGGATACCCTTATATAGCGTCTCGACTTCCCGAGCACGCGATCGGCACGTGAATTACTCTTAAAGCTGTTGAAAGCGAACCATTTTCGAGAAGTCGGATTTAGGCGACTTTCTATATCCACCGTGTGTGACTGTGAGTGTAATGACTGATAATTATAGTGTGCCGTGTGCGTGAGTTCCTCAAACGTTTTATGTAATTAAAGATACCTAAACAGCGGCTAAGATTTTTGGAAATCTTAAACATTTTTTAATGAAAGATAATATCACGGAGCAGGTTTTAGGCATAAATAAAGTCCGATAATTCAACCCCTAAAGGAGAATATAAGGGATTGTAAAAATACAATAGTGGCGCCATCTATCAAGCAATATTTAAACTTTCGTGTAGAAATGGTTGCTATGTATTATTATTATTATTATTATTATTATTATTATTATTATAATTATCTATCTATGCATACGATTTTCACAGTAAATCTGTGTAGATTATGCAGGCGATTAATATTTATTGATTAGTGGTTGTCATTGGCAATTTAATATCGGCATAGTATATGTCGACTTTGTTGTAATTTATATAATGTATTTTTAATTATATTAATAATTGGAATCATTACGCACTCATGTTTGTGCATAAATTAGATCTATGGGAAGAAGATGGCTAATTTAAAAAGTGTTAAATTTGATTTTTTTATTCATCGCATTTTAATACGGTTAGGTCAGTTAAGAATTTTGTATTAATTGATTATATTAATCCAATTTAAGCGGAATTATGTAAAAATGACAAACTTGGTATAACTTTGATACTTTACAATTAAATCATACACTTATACGTACAAACTAGAGGTTCGCGATCTACCGCGGGTACCTAGATTGCCTACCTGATAATAACTGCTGCGAATCAGAGTTTTTATTCCGGGTAACGGAAAAGTTAAGATTCATTTTAAACACCATACACGATACACCGATTATTAAATAACGAATTGAAAAAAGTTTGAGTCATATAGAGTTGGTATATTTAACGGGCAACGAAATGCACGGGATCAGCTAGTATTATATATACCTAAAATGTATATTTAATAGTATTTTAAATATTTTAAAAGTGAGTGATAAATACGTTTTCATTCAAATGGGTACCTATTTTAAATACATTTAAAAAGTATTTTGTATATGGTGGAAACATAATTACTTTGTTATTTTATTACTTATTATTCGACTTGTAAAAGCTTGTCTTTATTACATTTTTAGGATTGGTTTCTCTAAAGATATTCAACGCAAATTTGACACACCAATGTTTGCCACACATTAAACTTTTGCATTTAAACATCTTGATCATCAACAATATGTCACTAGAATCGTGCGTTGCATTGGTAATATAATAATATATAGCCATATATAGGTATATTATGAGTAGACATTAGTTATACTATATTATTGTATTTAGCGAGTTAAATTAAACAAAATGATACAAACACGGACAAATGCTTAAATGAAAATGGTGTCATCGATTAATCAATTTACCTAATTTCAGACGATTAAATTTACCAAACGACTAATTTTGGCCGTAACCATTTTCCTCCAAAATGAGATACAGTTTTCCTACGATGTCCATTTTCCTCTAAAAAAAAATCTTGACCATTTTCCTTCAATAAGAAATTATGAATAAAAATATCTTTTATGTTTAACACAAATAAAATAAATATAAACATTTATTTTTAAGTCATATTATATTATGTTTTCCTCCAATAAGGAATTAAGAATAATAATAAAAAAAAAACAGGCAAGTGGACGACGCTCTGCTGTACAGTAGATTACAAGTGGGTCATTGTATAATGGATTGTATAAGACTTGAATTCAATGATATAATAATATCATTGTATAAGAAAAACGATTCTGAGCGAAGACGGTTTGTCAGTCTGGATATTTTATGTTGTTATTATTTATTTTATCATGTAAATAGAATTAATATTATAACATTATAATTTTTTATTCGTTTCTATGGTGATAAACAAAGCGTTAGAAATTAAAATCCCATTTTTAGCGTTTTTTTGTAATTTTCCAGTGGTTTTTCCCGTGGCATTAAATAACTATTAAGAAAATCGAAAAATGACTTCTCTAAAGTACCATCTTGATCCAATTTGCTAAAAGATAAGGTACTAGATGTTGAAATCGAAACACTCCTTCTGGAAGAAATTTTGTGTACAGGATAAAAAAAAAAAATAAAATAAAAAAATAAACACCATTTTAAAACCAACAGCTTCCTCGCTCCACTCAGAATCTAAAAAAAAAAATAAAAATGAATAATAATTTAAAAGTCATATCATATTATATTTTAAGTACCTTATTATTACTTCAAATGAAAATTGAATTGAGTTATTAACAATTACTAATTACCAAGGACCCTATATTTTTTTATAATTATACGACATTTTTGCAACGTTTAAATACCTGTTTAAAGAGAAGAAATATTAGACAAATTAATAATTATTTTAATTTTTTATTAGATACCTAGAAACTTCTTCGTTTTGCAATTTGCTAATACTGAAAATAAAAAAAATTTAATTTTGATTTAAATTTTTTTGGATAAATTCAAAATAGCCAATTTGTGAATCTGATCGTAAGAATAATTTTGATGGTTAAAACACTTATCTAAGTCAAGTAGTTTATTTTTTAGAATATTTCAAAATATTAATATTTTTTTTATTAAATTAATTTGGAATGTACCTAATAACTTTTTTGGGAATTTGCCAACATGATTATATTTCTATTTTATTATTCTCTAATCATATAATTTTAACAAATTTTGTCAAACGTTTAAATAATATCTTTTTTTTTTGTCAGGTTCTCTGCTGTTACACCCCATATGTACGTATCTTAATTAGACTTAATCAAACCAGATTATTATCGACATATACTTTATATAATACGGCAGTGACAGCAAAACAACACCACCGGTGCCGGCTAAATATTTTAATAATTGGAGTAAAATGGACATAATTTTAGTCCAAAATTAAGTTTGAAGGAAAATGGTATCCAACATTTTTTTCGGAGGAAAGTGGACAGCGGAGGAAAACGGTATCACATTTTTGGAGGAAAATCTGGACCCACCCCTAATTTTATACGATCAATTGCCTTTGCTCCTATATTATTTTATTCAAATTTCAAAACAATACTTATCAATTTAAAACATTTTGGTAATTTGGTATGAAATATTACCTACCTAATAAGTAATATTATAGTGGTAGGTAAAAGTATGCTATTTTAATTATTCATGTTTTATTTTTTGTTGCAGAATGATTTGTCCGATTTCCATTATTGTTTAAAGAAATTTAGTTGTTTTGTTCCCTCTTTGACTCAACTCGAATTACAACTGTATTGCAATCAAATAATGTTTAAAAAGTTACGTTTTGAATCACTTTTTTACAGCGACACAAACACGATGTTTAAATCTTATTTTAGAATATTGAAAAGTCTGGTACTACTGTATAGGTACACCTAACCATGACCTTTAAACTTATTTCATAAGTCTATGCAGTTTGGTAATTGATCCCATAGTTTGATTTTTACAAGTTGAAAACCGAAGATTAATATTTTATTTTCCAAGATACATTACATATTTTCAAGTACAATATAAATTATATATATAGTTCAAAGAAATAAATTGGTACCTGGTTTAACTGTTCATTATATAACACTGCTGCCAACTATAACCATAGTAAAAATGTATTATATTATTACTTATTAGTATAATAATATTACCGTTCCAGACCATAGACATATATGTTTATTATTTGTTGTTTCAATAATATCATTACCTACCTATACCTATATTATAATATTATATAAGTACCTTTTCTTTGCTTATATACCTACCGTTAACATTATGGGTATGGGAAACTGCATTAGGATTATACTTCCCTCTACGCAACATCCTATATAACTAAATAAGTATCTACTTTAAACCTATTTGATCCTATACAATTGTATATGCTCTATAAGATAAATACTGTCAGTCTTGTAAAGTACCTATTTGAGTAAAAGTATTCAAATATTTTTTAAGTACTCAAATACGTATTCTAAATACATTTGAAAAAAGTACTTGGGCACAGTATTTGAATACTTTTTTGAGAGTATCTGACATCTGTATTTAAAATCAAGTACTATTTTTATATACTTTTTTGGTCTTACTTTATTTACAGGGACGTCAAAGTTAAATAAAATACTTAATACAAATTTGAAATTGTACAACATTTTTATTTATAGATCGTTCATCGTTGTATTTTGGTATATATTATAATATTTTTAGTGGTCTATAGTTTAATTGAGTGTATACACTATACAGTCCGTCGATTTTCTAATAAAATTTCACTATTTGAAATACCTTTACTCGAATTATAGACATTATACACGCAACCCAATAGTTTGTAACCATTTTAGGCCTTTAGGGCCATTACAATGTCCGGTTAAGTGTCGGTTAACTTTAACCGGACATTGTAAGAACGGCCCCCTTCGACTAAACTATAAATTGTGTACTAGTTAAAACTTAAAAGCCTCAAGTATAATACGCCATTTGTATCGTGCTGATTTTATTATATTTTTAACATTTAAAACTAGATGGTGCTAAAATAAAAAATTAACTCAGTTTACTAATGATTCAATTTATCTATAAAGTCATTATTCATTAGGCCAGGGTAAAACGGTAAAACACATTTAAAAAAAAAAGTATTTTAAAGTATCTGTGAATACTTTTTAATAGTATTTGTATTTGTACTTTTTTCAAGTATTCAGATACGTATTTTAAGTACTTTTGAAAATAAGTATCTGTACCTGTACTTGAATACTTTTTAAAAGTATCTTTTACAAGACTGAGTACTGTTGTATAGCAAATTATACCAATACAAGGCTATAAGGGGCTACAAGGCTGAGCAATAACGAGTTAAAAAGTTAAATTTACCTACTTACTTTTAACCAAATGTAATAACTAGTCACTTTTTTTTTTAAAAATAATGTCTAACTTTCTTAAATTTATTTCCATGATGACTCAGTAATGATTGTGTGAGGGGGAGGGGGTGAAACGGCCTATAACGCAACCCCAGCTCAAAGTCTTGGAATTCAAAATGAGCTATTATTTAGTAGTTACTAGGTATCGTCTATAAGTTTGTTACTGACATTCTGTACGTTGCCTATTACGACGTTAGTTCTTTACTACTTTCGCTAGGATTCTTACATTTAATTAGAGGATTGTAACATGCCACACCTACCCCCACACCGAAATGTCGGTCCAAATTAGTCCCATTGGTTTTGACTTCGTTAGTTATTAGCCTTTCTTAGTTTCTTACAAGGGGATATTTTGGACATCCGATCTAAAACGGGCACAGTCTCTAGAGTTTTATCGGAAACTGTTTGGGATTAAAGGGTATGAATAGTATTGAAAAATTCTATGAAAATGTATTTTTGTATTTCCAATACTTAATATGGTTTATTGAGCGGTTTGAGAGTAAATACACTTATTATTAATATTGTAGAAGAAAAGTTAATCTATGCCTGTATAAAAGTAAATTTTCGATACTTTTGTCGCTTAACTCAATAATTAAAATTAAAAAAGTAAAATATCATAAGTCTTAGACCTAAATATTGCAGGACATTGAAAATATAAAGTAGGTATCAAAAATCGACTCCTATATACAAGCCTAGATAAACTTCTTCTCTTCAATTTGTATTATTTTGTATAATAATTAAAATTAATAGGTGTTCATACTGTACCTAATGTCACTCAGACTCAGTTAGCTATATTATTGGAAATATGAAACTAAATTTATTTAGTGTTTCATTAAAATTCACATATTTTGTAATTAGTGTTTAAAGTGCTGCGTTACTGACATGTGCGTGAACTTGAAGGTGCGCTCCATTATTTATTTTATACAGCACAGTCACTCACATTTGATCACTTAGGTACTACACGCTCATTTACACGACCCACATGCAAACCAATAGAAAATTGCCTATATTGAACCCCTTAGAATCGAACGGTGGTATTCATACCCCTTAATAGGTAAAAATTATACATATTTTTCATAAGATAGGAATATATAGTAATTACTCGTGGTTTTTACTTTTTAGGTTCAAATAACTTAATTGTAGTAGTTTGATTTTATAATTTAAAGTACCTACCTAATCGTAATTGTGAAAATCAAAATTCTCAAATAGCTAGGCTTTAGGTAGGTACCCACGCTTTTTCAACCCTAAAAAAGTACATATGAAAAATAACTGAATTGCACCTATGAATATTTTTTACTTATAAAAAAAACATTCATACTCTGATTGTTGAATGTTAAAAATCAAAAACCAAAACGAATCAAAGAAATACGTGATTCAATTAATTCACTCAAAATAGACTTTCAACAGTAGCAAGACACCTATATTTATACTCTATACCTATATTGACCTATGCTCTTTTATAGGTTAGATTTGTATTTATTATCGAACACTAGGTACTATAAAGAATAGATAGATATTTAAGTATTTTAAAGTTATGTATAGTGTATACCTAGTAATAAATATTGACTTAAATTACCCTTACCTAAGAACCTCAGGTATATAACATGATTATTAAAGCCATGAGATATTTTCTATTTCTATTTTTATTATTTTTTTTTTTCTATTAAATTTTATTATTTATACAAGTGTGCTAGTTACATAGACGTAAATATGGTTAGTCAAATGCATATGGCTTGAGCCCAAAAGGTTTCAAGAACAAAAAGAGTAGGAGTTTGTCTTCCACCCACTATTATTACATACAACATACACATAATTTTATCTATGATACAATTCAAAACTATGACAAATTAAATGTAAATTTATTTATTGAATTATTGAACCTATACATGTATACAGTTTTATGCAGTCATAAAAATATATATATATATAATATAGAATTTACTATATTATAATTGCATCCTTCTTTCCTTCTCATAAAACTTGTTTTTTTTTTTTTTTTTTTTTTTTTTTTTTATTAAGAATAAGGCTTCGACATCGGAGGTCATTAGCCTGAAAAGGTTTACAATGGTAGATTAAAAATTAAAAATATTGAAAAAGTCTTATGTACATAGTAACATGGGAATTAAACAAAATAAGTAAATAAATAAAATAAAATAGTAATGTTAAATAAATAGGTAAAACAGTAGTATTTTCAGATTTTTATAATAGGTTGGATACTTTGATGGCATTAAAAAAGTTGAAGATGGCATCGGTGTTGGTTTCCCCGAGTGCTTCTTCGATGTTGGAGGGGAAGTTTAAGATGCTTCGTTCATTGATGTACTTGGTGCAGCTGAGTGTGAGATGTTCAATTGTCAGTGGTAGGTCACATTGATGGCAGGTTGGATGTTCTTCATGGTTGAAAAGGAAAGAATGGGTGAGATGTGTGTGGCCAATTCTGGCTCTAGTTGTGACGATATCTGCTTTACGGGTTGTGTTTATGGGGGATCGCCATTTCTGTATGGTTTTTTTTTTTTTTTTTAATTTGTTATCCGAGGTGCGGTCCCATTGTGATTGCCACTGTTTGTTTGAGATTAGGTTGAAAAACTTGTTTTTGTTCATTATCTATTTTGTTAAATAACTATTTCTATGTTCAAAATGTATTATAATAAAGAATAAAGATTACCAAAATATTAGAATATCTTAAGGAGGGCTAAGCTCTCATAATCCCCCTCCCTATTTATTAGGTGCCTAGCTTGGCTGACTGTCACAACGTCTCTGCTCTGAATCGTATAACACATCCATAAATATAAATATAAATATAACACATCCATTACAAAATTCTCAACAAATACTCTGTACAGCAGAGCGGTACCCATTTGTCCACCTTTTTAATTTTAAACATTTTAATAGACGATTGTTTTTTCCACAATAAATTGGTCATAATTCTCAATACATTTAATTTTGGCTTTGATATTTCGACTGTTAGATCTACGTCTAGACAGCTAGCACAGACATAATATAAGTATGTATATAATATTATTATATAATTATAATATAGGTAATTAAAAACTATTAATGGGTTATTTTAATATTCTGTTCTTGTAAGTATTATAATTTGAAGAATCAATAACAACTTAAAATATTAATGAATTTAATTAGGTTTTTAATCTTTATGAAAACAAATTATTTTTAAGTGAAATATCAACTAATTTTTAATTTCATTCTAAAGATTATAAAAGACTCTTGTTATTTTTTTTTTATCAATCATTTGAAGATGTGTTAATATTTTGATTTATTAATTCTATTTCTACTTACACAACATACATAATATTATAATATGTAACAAAATAGTATTAAGCATCTGACTGTGACATTGGTAAGAAAATGTTATTAACAAACCTACTTTAGAACTACCTTCTTTGAATAAATGGTCTTCTAGCGATTACTTTTAGTAATTAAAGATACTCAATATTAAAATAAAAATGTATTTTAAATGTAATTAATTGTAAAATGTAATTAATATATTTGTGTACATTAAGAAAAAAATTAAGCAAAAATAATGTTTACTACAATAAGTGTTTAATGTTTTTATTATTATTTTTTTTTCAATACAAATTAACAATATTTTTCTAACATACATTTTAACTGGAACAGTGAATACCAGTGATTACAGAAATATATTAATAATTATTAATAAATGTGATCAACATCATCCAATGCTAATTCTGGTTTATCATATCCAAGAGCTTCGGGTGTGTCTATACCTAATTCTTGAAGGCATGGTGAGATTTCTTGCAAGATATAAGGATAGATGCTTTTATCGATTTCACTTTTGATTCGCACGTTTTCTAGAAACCTAATTGCCAAAGCATAATCGTTGAGACGGCGACAAGCTTTCAGGGCCGCAATAATCACCTTACAAAAACAGACAACATAAATACATGTCACAGTCAGTCATGCATTGGCATGTATAATATTATACAAACATACTTTGGGTTCGGCTATCGCATCTTGACCCGCCAGATCATTCATTGCTTTCCTCGCTTCCCATCCGTCAATGTCACTGCGGTTGAAGAACGATTCATACCTCGAGTAGAACTCTTCGTCCGTTTCTTCTTTGTGTTCTGACATAAACCTAAAGGATTATTCGCCATTAACGATCAAAAAACATAGGTGTTTCAACCAAACACGGACTGAGTGATATTATTAGTATTTATTACCTCGCAGAAACGGCCGTGATCGGTTTCATTGCCGACTGTCGTCCAACAGCCACGACTCCACGGGATAAGGCGCGCACCACCGAAGGAAACATCGTAATCGGTTTTAACGTTTCGGGAATGGACGAATATTTTTGAGTTGAACAAAACGTACAGTTTTGGGAAAATTCCGCAGTGCACAGACAATTATTTGACCGAGACGATAAGTGAGAAAACCATAAGCATCAGCTCGTCCTATGTAGTGGAAAAAAAGTAATCAAACATATGTTATTATAATCAACAGTGAGGTTATAAACATGATCGTGATAACTTATCAGCATAGACCACGGACAACACGATTAAAGATAGTATGGGTTGCCCATCGAATCTAGAAAAGTGTCTACCGAAATGAATCTCCATTATCAGTATTAACATAGAACAAGCAGCTGGAAATTACGCTCTAGCGCTTATTTGTTGTAGTGATTCTA
>NC_042495.1:52265604-52288655 GCF_005508785.2 Acyrthosiphon pisum
CTACAATTTACATTTAAAAGTAATTGCATTTAGAGTCACTACCATGACAAAGTACACTACAACAAACAAGCGCTAGAGCGTAAGTTTCCAGCTGTTTAATACTGGTAATCAGAGGCGGTTTGAATGTATTATACTTAGTGGTGCAAGACAATATATAGACACCCACCCACCCCCTTCATCATAGAAATTATAAATACGCTTTCAACAGTTTCAACCATGATTATCATTTATCAAATTTTATTGATTAAGTACTTCATTACTTTATTGAACATTACAATTAAACATTGCGATCAGCACATACTCAACCAAGACCACCCACCCACCCATCCCCCTTATATTGGTGGTGCAGTGCACCAAAAACAGTGTACTCAAACGTCAAACCGTCTCTGCTGGTAATGGAGATTCATTTCGGTAGACACTTTTCTAGATTCGTTGGGCAACCATACTATACTATACCATACTATCGTGGAGTTGTGTAACCAGTAATTATCTTAAACCGCGGTTAAAAATATGGATGTTATCAATCTCCGTGATATCAATTAATCAAAATTCAAATCGCTTTTTGCTAACGATAAACTATATCGTGATTTGTCATCTGTCGTCTTATACTCTTATAGTCGTGTTCTTCTGTAACTTGACTTTATTGGTACTTGGGTCTGTTTTAAAATTAAAATTGTATTGTAAATTATATTTGTTGTACAGTTTTTATATCCATATACATTATGGTGTGCTCCTGCAGTGTGCATTTGTGTACAAATCGGTCGAAACCAGGACCTCGAAAAATACACTTTTTCTCGTAAGTAATCGTTAGACATTTTATACGACAGTAATTTTGGTTATTTTATGTATAATATGGAACTTACGTACACAAATATTAACAATACATATAGTTTTTAATATAGTTTCATGAAAGTAAATTATTTAATCAATAATCTTTCATTTGAAGTTAGTGGCTAAACTATTAACTAATAATTGTTATTTCAATAAAAACAGCATATTATGTTGTACATATTAAATTAGCATTTGTTTACATCTTTGTGAATTTCTGTAAATAGGTTCCCACTGAAAAATGCAGAAAGAACTCAACAATGGGTTAATGCAGTTGGCCGCAAAGGGTTTATCCCGACTAAACATAGCAAAGTATGTAGTGATAATTTCCATAAAAATGATTTTGAACAAAAAAGTGGTGGTAGTTATTTGATAAAGCTCAAAGGAACGGCTTTCCCTTCAATTTTCCCGAACTACTCAGACATTATATCAAAAGCTAAAAAGCAGTGTCTACAGGTAGAACCATTTCAAGTAGCTGTATGCAGCTCTTATATTCCTTGTACTGAAACTAATAAACCAGGTAATTTATAAATACTTTTATATAATTAAAAATGTTTATTGGTATTTATTTTAAATTATTCAAGATTTTACATCAACATATTTTGTAGATATGCTTAATGATGGTGAATGTGTTATTAATTATTACTTCAGTCAATATTATTTTACCGCTTAAATCAACCTCAAATATCGAAGAATGTAACTTATCAATACAAAATTCATCACCATCTAAAGTATCATGCGCCCATTCATTATTTAATATAAGTCTACTAAAGCACCCTAGTTCTTCTTCATCTAAATCTGAATTGAAGAAAAAAATTAAATCATTACAACAACGAGTTCGACGACAAAATAAAACAATCAATAATTTAAAAGATTTATTAAGTTTTTAAAAAAATAATTTAATTGAAAAAGAGGCAGAGGAGTTACTAATGGAAAAATTTGATTGTATCTACAACTTTAGACATATTCCAAATTTGTTAAAAATAGAGATAAAAATGTTTGATTTATATATCAGTGATTATATGTTTGTGCTCATGATAATTATTCTAAGGCTTTATAATTGATAAGACATGATGAGCGATAATTTTAATATTTCTAAACCAATTATTGTTGTCGTTATGGAAGTTACACCAAAATATTAATTTTGTAAAGATGTAGTACCAGCAGCGCAACCAGAGGGAAGTCTTGTTTTGACTATTTATTTTAGCGGGTATAAAATATAAAATTTAATAATGTCACATAATTATTGTCGGTGATGTAAAACGTAGGTATTTATACTGAGTTAAACCTAATAATATTATATTTTTCTATTATAGTTATATCATATTATTATATTATAGTACAATCCCACCGGGCACCTACCAGTTTGTTGTCAAATGTGTGCGTGTTGCGAACTATAATATATTAATATATGTTTATATTTTATAATATCCAAAATACCTTTTACATTTATGTAAAACATTTTAAATGTTATTTGTCATTATTATTTGTACACTATAGATATTCAGTATGTACTATGTATTCTGTTGGTTGTAGGTAGTCAGTACTGGCGTAGTCCAAGTGGGGTGATAAACAGTAGGTATAATTAGAAAAATATATCTATATATTTGTTTTCAAAATAAAGGTGCGTTTTCACTTTCTTTTTTTAAATATGCTGATGAAGTTGAAAAATCTTTTTGTGCAGTACATAAATCAATATTTTTATAGAACATGGTGGACATATATATTATTGTTACGTGCGTCCCCGTCAGGGATCCAAAAGATGATGATTGAAATAAGTTTGTAGTCAATTTGTAAAGTAAAATGAAATGGTGTTTTATTATAACAATATATAATTGTACAATAGTCGTCCTAGAGTATGTGGCTGAGTGTGGCATGAAGTTGCTCTGGTCTTAACGGCTATGGTACATCTGAATATGCTGTGTTCCTATCCTACCTATATATCAGGGGTAGCCAGCGAGAAGAGACTCGCGAGCCACCAAATATATTAATAAAAATTGAAGAGCCAAGATGTAAAAAAAATGGTCATATTATTATATATTATATGACCTTTTTTTTTTTACACTTTGGCTCTTACGTTAATTTACGTCTAATGTTACGTTAAGATGCAAGTCGCAGAAGTCTATGACGTGAGCCACGGTTTGGCCACTCCTGCTATATATGATTTCGGCTCCTTTGATTTGATCAACACGTGAACTTGCAGGTGTCTTTGGGTGTGATCGTTTAAAAGTGATTGTTTTCATAGAGATGAAATCAATTACCTTCTGTGGCTTCTTTATTTATTTACTTATTTATTTATGTACCTATAATAAACGGGTATTAAACCCTCTAACAATTTGAATTATTATAAGTACAGTTCAGCTTATCTTATAAAAGATTTTTGATAAAAAAAAAAGAAGT
Organism: Acyrthosiphon pisum; assembly: GCF_005508785.2. NCBI lineage: Eukaryota > Metazoa > Arthropoda > Insecta > Hemiptera > Aphididae > Acyrthosiphon > Acyrthosiphon pisum. The sequence continues at coordinate 52,268,833 of NC_042495.1, forward strand.
AAAAATTAGTAGTACCAATGTTAATTGTAAACAGCTAAATATTTTTCATATAGTGTGTGATTTATACATTATGCAAGGTCTGTAGACGTATAGTCCATCATTGCCATTAGTGGTTCAATTAGTACATTTAAATGTCAAATGTTACTTATGAGTTATTATAGGTTAAATTAGAGTGGTCCAGTTAGTAGTCCGTAGAATCAATTATAATATAATATTAATCTGTAGAGTCGTGACACTTCAATATGGTGGGTGGTGGCAGATATAAAACAACATAGGCAAAAATTAAAAAAAGTATTTACTGACATCATCATCTGCATTGTACATAGCTGCATTTAATTTGTATTATATTATATTTATTTGGGTTTAGGGTAACTTATATATAAATATAGGTATGCATAATCTTAATTAATCAAGTATCGATTAATTATCAGATTTTTTTCTTAGTTAAACTGTCTAGTCTAGAATATGTTCTAACAAGTATGGACCCTCCTCCCCCTTGAAAAAATGCTGGTTGAGCCATTATGCAGTATCCCCGTTGTTTGACGTAAGCATGTTTTCAGTCATAGTAAGTTATTGTATTATTACACATTATATTCCATTATGTTAGCTATATACTTATGAATGTATATTATTAATATCTACTATCTACTAATATCTATGTCTTTCTATTTAATATAATTACCTAGGTGAACTTTATGGTGGTTTTAATGTTCCTAGCCCATCTATTGTTGATGTTATGGAAACTTCCATTTTGGATATTCAAGTACCAGTAATTCCAAAAAGAATGACAAATACCACCAATAAGTCCATGTAATTAATATTATTATTTATTTAATTATTGCACTCTTTATTAGTTTACTTATGGTTATTATTATAAATAATATTGTAACTAATATGTTCTACAAGGGAAAAAATGTGTTTTTGGTGATTTTAAAGCTGATGATTTGAATACTCCAAGAAAACCCAAATGATATTGGAATTTATCACAACAAACTGTACCCAAATACAAATGTAAAATACAATTGTTGCATAATCAGAATACGTGGTTGACCAAAAAAGTTAAAAATGTATGCCAATTGATTGATCATCTCAAAGAAAAGAGCAACATTCCAGATAACTGTTTTTTCTGTGCCTGTTAGTGTCAAAAGAAAAATAAATCAGAAATCACATAAATATACAGAGTGATTGTTTAAAAACGCTCAACCATGTTTTTTTTTAATAGTACATTTATTCAAATTCTGATTTTAATCTTAGCTATTAAAATATTTGTACAAAGAATGGTAATTCTTAGAAATGGATTAAGACTTTGACATTTGATGCAGCTGCATCTAATATTTCAGTGGCTACTACATTAGGTGCTAAACTTTACCCTCCAGATACGAAACATTTTTTCGCACACAGTTATTGAGAATGTATTTTGAACTCATCAATTAATATACAAAACGGTTGGTGCAGCAAATATAAGAGACATTTATTATAAAATCATTTTCGAAGATAAATATCAACAAATATCTACTTATTAAATTTATCTAACCATAATATACCTACCCATATAATAAAAATCCCATAAATAATCATTTAATTTAAATCATCAAAGAATTTTTCAAAATGTGTTTTAATATAAGAATCGATCATTTCAACCAATAACGTAGTCAGCCTAAAGAGAGAATACAGCCTCATTTTACAAAATTTGTACATTTCAGATATCAATAATATAATATATGTTTACATAGTAAGTACCCTAAAGCACCCCAAAGTCAACATTTTGACTTGAAAACTGATTGCTATCATGCAATCTAATATTGGCAACGCCACGTTTTGCAATGATATCAAGTATGCCCCAAAACAAAACCAACATGAGCAATAATACGTTTTGACTTGAACATGGTAATACAATGTTTTGCTTTGGCATTAAATGGGGCAATATCACGTTATGTATTGAACATAGTTTTAAAATCGATTTTATTTACAAAAATGATGGATACAATTTAATTCTGATTGCAAAATGATTCCTGATTCCTCGCATTTTTCCCCATAAAAATCGACGTTTAACTTTATTTTCGAAATTTTGGCAATACTACGTTTTGGATTGTCATTTGTCAATTTGTAACCACAAAAGAAAATTTGTAACCAAACTGGTGCCCCAGAAAACCGCGTTCCTAGTTTCAGGTGCCATGGTATAACGTTACCCCAGCATCAGAAACATTATATAATTAACATTTTGACTTGAAAAATGAAAACTGTTTGGTATTATCTAATCTATTATGTAACAATTTGTAACTATAAAAGAAAATTTAGTATACAAATAGTACATAAACACTAAACATTCAATGATTATGCTCTAATTATTGATATTATATATTATTTATTTTTACATTTAACAGAATTTAAAACAAGATTCCACGTAAGTAATTAATTCTGTAACAAAAAAATCTAAAAAATAAATAAATACAATTTTTTTTATAGTTATTTTAAGTTTAATTTTGGTCTAAATTAGATATTTAAATAATGAATAACAAATTTAGTTTTTGGTTGTAATTTAAAAATATTTTTCGTCGGTACTCAAAACTTCTAAAGTATATTATTATATAAAAATATTACAATTTACAAATAATATTACTTCAACTTACCGGTTACCGTATCAATAATAACAATATAAATATAATATAAAATATTTATAATTTTTTTTAGGAATATTTTTGAAGTAAAATGTCAGTCTTGAGGTGTGGGTGGAAAATAAATCATAACGAAAAATGAAACGACACGTTTGTTTATTAATTTATATATGTCCATAGCAACCATTAATAAACAAAATTGTCCATCGTAAATTAGGTACATATTTTTTTATTGTATTTATTTGTCTCACTCTCCCTAATTCACTTATAATTTCACGGGCCCAATTACTTATGAAAGGAGTTTTACTTCGCCAGATTGCGATGGTGGGCTCACACACTCACTTTTTTAAATTCGCTTTTTTGAATTTCATATTTAAATCTAGATATATTTTGTATAATTTTAATATTATTTAATGACAAGAGTAAACATAAATATACTAAATATTGTTTTTCATTAGGTAATCATATAATATATTTATCTAATTGTATATTTGTTTATAATAACATTTAAAATTTTGAAAACTATATGAAATATAAATAAAAATATAAAATACCTATGTTAAAAATCGAAAAATCGAGTAAAACCTAGTATATGCATGTACAGGATGATTTATTTAGGTGGGTATACACGCCGTAGGTACACTAATTATTTGAAAAAGTATTAACTTTTTTAGTTTTTTTAATTCTTTTTTTTTTTAACTTTTAGTTTATTTTTTTTTAAACTGTATAATATTTTAATGTTTTTCACCCTTATGTTTATTGGTAAAATTACTATCAACTTTTGATTTTCAAAGGGTAACATAATAAAAAATGTTGCCTATATTTTTAATTTTTTTCAACTGCTATTGTAACAATAGACCAAGAGCCTTGTATTAAATTTTCACGCTTTTTGGGCCAGCAAATTAAACTTTATTGATATTCATAAAAAAAACTAAAAAAATTGAAAATTGACATTGTCCGTAAACAGCTCAATACGAGTCAAAATATTTTCAAAATTTTGTGGTGTATAGAAAATGAAAATATAAACATTCAGTGAAATTTTCATGTATCTACAGTTATTCTTTTTTGAATTACAATAAAATAAGGAAATCGTTACATGAGAAATCGAGTGAATATCCAATGTTGTAATAATATGGGTTGCATAGTATAGTGCGTTTCATTGTAACTGCTACTCGACGATAACGCGCTTCGTGGTGTTTTTTCATAAGGGTTTCTAAAACTAGCGCGGAAAATTTAAAATTTATAACGAATATTTCACACATTTTTTCGATCCTAGTTTGAAAACCCCTGGTTTGAGACAAAACCGCCACGAAGTGCGTTAGCGTCGAATCGCAGTTATAATGAAACGCACTATAGTTGCGTCCCAAAGATAACTACGAAAAAAGGTCTAACCCGATTTGCGGCCTGAGTTTATTTTGGATACAGACGAGTTGCGGCCCGGGTTTTTTTAATTTAAGATAATTTAATCTTGATTGATAAAATATAATCACAGTATCCATATTTCGTTTCCATAAAAATGTAAAAAATAATGTTGATCGATATTGATGTACTAAAAAGATTTGTACAACATAATATAATTAACTTAAATACTCTCAGAACAAATATAAATGAAAAAGAAATATTTATTAGAAATGGTTAAAAGAAAATCAAATTGACAAACTTGAATTTAAACAAATACTATCCTACAAGTTATTACCAGTGCCATAATACCAACGAAGTTTACTCAATTATATTAACATTGTTAACTTTAAAATATCATATACGTTTTTACAAGTGCAAACATTTTTTAATAAAAACAAAACATTTTAATATAAGATTTTAATGTCAAAAAAAAAAACATTTTTAACCTTGAAAAATATAATATACGTTTTTACCAGTGCAAAATTTTTAATTAAAAGCAAAACATCATTTTTAACCTACCTGTAGTATTTGCTGATGCTACAGACAGTCTTAAGTCTAAATACAAATGTGAAGGAAAATGAGGCTTTTTTATTTTAATTTACATATTTCAATTAATTTGATTTTAAATTTCGGGCCGCAATTCGCGTGTATCCCAAAAAAACTCGAGCCGCAATTCGTATACACCCCAAAATAACTCTGGCCATAATTCGGAAGAAATTTTTACCTCGGGACGCAACTAGTATCCACTAGGGATCAGCACGGGCCGTTTTTTTTCGGCCCGATCCGGCCCAAAGGTTAAACATATAAATTGTCGACGTCCAGGCCCGGTCCGTTTGTAATTTTTTTCCAAAGTCCAACCCAACCAGGCCCGTTTGTAATTTTTTTTAAAGTCCAACCTGACCATGCCCGTTTGTAAATAAAAATATACATCAAATTTATTTCCTTTCAGTATTGACATAGTAGACAAAAATTGGTTTTTACCTGTGATCTATTTATAAATATCATACAGTCTGGTAATACAATTATTATTATTAATTTAGATAACCTAGGTCCTAGATCACATATAGTGTTACGAATTAAATTAATAAGTTTTATTTTTGACCGACCCGGCCCGATGAATAATATTACGATCCCACCTATAACCAACCCGTAATATTTAAATTATGGCCCGGCCCGTACCAAGCCCGGTATTGGTCGGGCTGGCCTGGCCCGTGCTGATCTCTAGTAGCCACCCATAATATGAACTTCAAATGCTCATTAAAATGTAATTTGACATGATTGTAGACATTTTTTTTTTTTGGTAAAGGTAGTCAAACTTATGAGTAATATTGTATTACTTTTTCAAATTTTTGATTTAAAAAGAAAAATTTTTATGCATTTCTAAATCAAAATAATTTGCACATTTTCGTGAATTTTACGTATGTTGTCAATATTTTAACTTTAAAATATGCTTATAAAAAAATGGATTTTTAATATTTTCATCTGTCTTTGAAAAATTATATTATAGAAACCTTCTATTAAATTTTCAAGCTTTTTTTACCAAAAATATAAAATTTTATTGGTTTTTATAGAATAAATAGAAAACTAAAAAAGTGAGAGAGTGTGAGAGCCCACCAACTCTGGGTAAGTAAAACTTCTTTCATAAGTAATTGGGCCCGTGAAATTATAAGTGAATTAGGGAGAGAGTGAGAAAAATCAATACAATAAAGAAATATGTAATTTACGATAGACATTTTTGTTTATTAATGGTTGGTATGGACATATATAAATAAATAAACCAACGTGTCGTTTCATTTTTCGTTACGATTTTTCACCCACACCTCAAGATAGAAGTTTTACTTCAAAAAGGTCATGAATCTAATTAAACTATTTTTTTTTTTTTTTATGAATTTGCGCTGTTGATTCTATGGGAGTTACAGCTCCTCAAAGTATTGTGGGTTGAACGAAGCATTATAGTTGGTAGGTTCCGTTTCAAATATCGTTTTTTTATATACCTGCATGGCTGCATACAGGTATTAGGTATGTTTACAACTAAAAGTTCGAAAAACTGCTCAAAATAGTAAATACCTGTTTGCCCTTATGCGGTGCAGAAACTAATATTGTAACACACGGAGCAGGCCATAACATTCTTTTAGTTACTAATATGCAAAATTATACAACAAAAAAATCAATATACTATACAATATTATCGTAAAATTAACTTATTGATGCAAATAAAAAACTTGATTCATAAACTGAAGTACGTGTTTGACACTGTTTACATGTATAATGAACAAATAAATAAATTAAAACAAATCAAACATAAGTTCACAGTAGAATAATTATACAAGAATTATTATATTACATATTTAAAATTTAATCACTACTCATTATACAATATTTAACAAATTGTCATTAATTGATATTAATATTAAATACAAAATAAAACTATGAGCAAGTGTATGACTAGATGAAACGTAGCTAGTAACATTGTCATAAATGGCACCGGTCGTCCCATCCAAATAATCTGCAAATAGTAGGAAATAATACTGGATTTACAACATGAAATTAGACGAATTGTGTTTGTAAAAAGCAGTGTTACTCACCTGTTACTTCGGTGACATTGACGCTGTACTTGTAGTTTCCACCTTCAAAAATTACTTCGTTGGATGATTCGACGACAGTTGTGATTTCTAAAAACAATTGTGTGCAAATGACAATATAAATATTATCTACAATAATGGTTTTGAATAAAGTTGACTATAGGTACAACTTACTATACAATATGATATTGTAATATAATATATGAATAATATTGCTAGGTACTCGTATATAATGAATATACCAGATACGAACATATTTGAGTGTGAAAAATATATCATGCAATAAAAAATAATATTAGGTAGGTAATCAACATTACTTAACAATGTTGGATCATCGTTTAAAAAATAACACTCGCAAAAATACCTACATAGATATTCTTCAATCGAAAATATAATGAGTTGACAGTGTATAATGAAAATGTGAACTTAACGGTGATAGGATACTGTAATCTAAGTCGTAAAATAATAAAATAATAGTAACGTGCATCGACACACGCCAATTAGAGATGTATCTATTCCAACGAGGGTCTACGGTTCTAACCCATACAAGATAAGTGAATACACATTTATTTTACACTCGAAGATGAAGTTTTAATTATGTTTTTAAGGGGCCTCACTACTGCCGTCAATTTTAGCTGAAAAGACCTAAAGTATTGACAAAATTAAAGTTAGTTAACGTTGTCCGATTTTGATTCTGAAAAACAATTTGAACTCACCAGAAAAGTGTCCACAGATCCTACGAAGTACTTTGTAAAAACTAAATTTTTTATTAATGTGAACTGCGTACCTAATTAAAAACTTGAAAATATCAACTTTTTCGAATCATAATTAAAATTAAAATTAATATTAAATACGGAAAAAATTTCGTACGATCTACAGACATTTCTACTGAATTCAAATATTTTTTCAGAATCAAAATCAGACTACATGATTGACTACATTCAAACCCCATGGATCCCTCTCCTCCCTCGGTCATGCTTCTGTATATGCTAATAATATCTGTATAATATATTAAGTAATAAATAATATAATAATATTATTCGTGTACCAACCATAGAGTTTAATGATGCCGTCAGTCTCGCCAAGAGCGTTTACTGCTACACATTTGTAACTACTGAAATCTTCAGTACTAACGTTTGAGATGTGCAAAATCATTTTGCACACGTATCCAGTTCTGATTTTATCGTCTAAAAATCTTGAACCTGCACTCATAAACCAAAAAAAGATAGTTTCAATTAGGTGCGGCAAAAACGTTGAGTTGTATAGGTTATTTAGAATTGTTTCAGTTTTTTTTCAACAACATTCTTCTACGTATTATTTCGTTACAAAATATATAATACTATAAACATATACAACATAACAAGCGTTCAGGTAGCACTAATTTTCTTTTGTTATCTTTCATATTGGAGTCTATGTTTGTACGTTAGGTTTTGCTATATTTTAAATATTCAATAGAATTATGTGAGCATTTTAAAATTAGGTACAATATTTTATACACTCGTATAATGCTTCCTTCAACTTTTAAGAAACTGACCTACAAACACAGACATTTTTCTTGCATTTAAGTTTGATTAGGGACCTACGGTCAATCGACTCTATAAATCGGTAGGTATGTAGTACCTATGTACGTACCGGAGACGATCATATCCCCGCGTTCGTTCGTCCAGTAATTGATGGAAGGAGGATTTGCTTCCGTGTGGCATTCCAGTTTCGAAGAGACCCCTATTCGAGCTCCTTCTAATTGATTAGGAATCATCAACATCGGAGGAACTACAACGATATTCCATTAATACAACGATGAACGATTGACTAGTAATATTCGTTGGCAGCCAAAATCATTTTCATTGTAACATTAATTCAATATATTACGATCATGCACTCACAGTGTACGGTGACGTTGATGCGCTTGCTGCGGGTAGGCGGCACCCCGTTGGAAGCCACGCACAGGTAAGATCCCATGTGCAATCTGCTGATCTTTCTGATCATTAACTTTTCTCCGTCGATCACGTTCACTGTAAATACACAATAATAAAACGGGTATAACACGATTCCACAAAAATCCATCACCTTACTGCTTAGTTGCTTATTTCGGTTAGCATAAAAAAAAACCAATAAATTGAATTTGTATATCTTATTAAATATTATAAAATAGGTAAATTCCAACTCGGGGAGATGCTCAACAGAGATTTAAGACTTGAATGGAAATTTTTGTTTGTAAATGGTTGTTTTTGGTTTTAATAATGATTATTATTATTAAAGCGGCAAGCCTAGTACAGAATATTGAACCACGCTGTCGGTGGACTAATTTTTTGCATTGTTTGTTTCTTATTTTTCTTCTTTATCTATATAACATACGAATGTTTGGTTTTTTTTTATTCATCGAATTTTAGTACGGTTGGTTAGGTTAGGATTTTGTATTAATTGATTGTATTAATCCACCGTAAGCTGAATTAAGTAAAAACGACAAACTTGGTATAAATTTGATACTTTAGGGTTAAATCTTAAATTATACACTTACGTACCTACATACCACACAGGGCCCGCGATCTACCGCTGGTAGATTACCTACCTGATAATATACTGCTGCAAATCTCATGGACAACACCGGTCGAGATGGCCATACATTAAGACATAATATCATTTAAACTTTAAAAGACAGTGCTTCCACAGCGAGTTACACCCAAAAGGAGTTGAACAATCAGAATTTTTTTTCCGGACAACGCCGGGTAATTCAGCTAGTTATGTATAATAATAACAATGATAATGGTGTCTGCATTTAAAATTCAATCAATATACTAATTAGTGAATTATCTGCTAACAACATTTTTACCTGTGATACCGTTGTAGTTTATGTCCTGCCCGTCTTCTCTTCGCCACATTATGTACGGTTCGGGATATCCCCGGGCTTTACATTGTAAAATCATGTCTGATCCTTCTTTCACTATGAGATCCATGCTGGATTCTTCGTCGATCACTTTCGGTGGAACTGAAACACAAAGTACAAACGGTAAGTATTGCGTATTTCTAACGGGTTTTGTCGATCATGTACAACAAATTGTTATTACCCAGTAACAATAATAATATAATAAATAATAATAATATTATGCAGTTTAGGCAGTCTTAAAAATCCTACCGACAACTTGTAGATATCCTTTTTGACTTGTCATGGGCTCCGTGTTGATCTGGCACATATACCAGCCTCTGTCGGTCTCCTGTACATTGCGGATGTGTAGAAACCACGTCCGATGATCATTGTAAGATAACGTTATTCTTGCATTTTCGGTCACCATTCGGTGGTGTATAGACAGTATGGTTTGGGTGCTAACACGAACCCAAGCGACCTAAATAGTAAATATAATACGAAGGTTGATATTATCCAATGTATAGATAATAGAGTAACAGAGCCTTTGTAGAAGACCAGCCCCGGTACATTACGTATGTTTATTATAATACATTATAATATTTTAATATGTATCTACAGTTAGCTATCTTTTTTAGGAAAATAATAGCCAAGAAATTGAATATTATAATAATAATATGTATGAACGATATATATATATATATATAAGAATCTAACTAGATTTTGCCATTTTGGATAGGATGTTATCACTGGGTACCTTCCCTAATCTTATTATTCATATCAATTACCACTTACTTGTCACCTATCAAACCTACCTATTATACTAAATACATGTATAGATTGTAGATTACTTCAAATAAATTTAAAAAAAAAACTTGATTTTGGAGACGAAGGAAACCGGTTTGTTTACTTATTTATTATTATTATTATTTATTTATTTATTCGTTTGCACTTGCATTTTTCCATTCGAAATATATATTATTCATTGAACAAATAATTAATTGTTACATTTTTTTCTACCTTTAACCTTATCTCTATTCTATAATAAAGAGAATAAAATCTACTACTCCAGTTGTTGAATTCAAAATGTAGGATATATTATAATTTTCAGAAATTAGCAACGACAATAACTACAATATGTAATTATATTATATTATTTGCAGGTATAGCCAAAAAATAGTAATATGTTTTTTAATTAAATTATAAAAAAATAATTTCTTCCGGAAGAAGGTCGGGCAGCAGCTAGTAATTATATAGGTAATAATAATGCATCTATTAGTAGACTGCAGGCAGGGCAAAAATAATAAACAATTTTTTTTTTTGGACACGTACTATAATAATATTAGGTAACTGATGTTTTCAAATAAAACGGATTCACAATTCACAAATAATACAAAATACATTATTAATAATAATAATCTGAAACTATGGAACGACACCATATTATTATCAGGTAGGTATACTTGATACATTGTTGATGAGTGTGACAGCGCAAAATAGGTACCTATATAGTCAATATTGCAGCGGGCACGTTATACGACTCGTCATTGTCCGTACCTCTATCAATGTCTGACATTTTGAATAACATTGATTTTAATAATAATTATTGTGCACGTTGCTCGTAATTAGTACAGTATTATAATACTAATATTATTGGCATTTGCATATACAAGGAAAGGGGAGGGGAGTTGTAACTCCCTCCTGATTAATAAATCATTTTCAAGTAAAATTTGCCAAAAACTAATTGTCACCCCCCCCCTCCCCCCCCACAAAAAATTAATTTCATACGCCACCGAAGGGTGAAGTTTGGTATTATAAACTATATTTAAGTTACATAATAATATATACCTTTTTTATGGTTTCATCTAAGACTAGTACTTTTATATTTCGACTCCAATTATAGTCGATGGATAAAAACCATACCTACCTACTTATTCTATTAAATTTTTCAGTGTAATTTATTACCTAAAAAAAAAAAATAATATTACGTCGGTAATAATTTTTACGTGGAACGAATCAATATTTTTGAAAATCGTGTGGATAATTCGAGCCAATAAAACTGAACATGTATTTCTATTTTATTACAAAATTTTTTTAAAATTTTTATTTTACTATTTTTTTGTGAATATTTTTATTCATTTTTTATTTGAATGCACATTAATTAAAAATAATCTATTTATTTGTTGCTCGGCGTGGTGCAGTGGCTGAAATCAATCACGCAAAGTGATTGAGAGTAAGCAACAGCCGCTGCTACTAGTTCCCGGATGGGTGACCATCCGGGTCTATAGTGTCAAAAACCTTGCTACACATACACGTGTTGCCAACCAACCGTACCAACCATTCCAACCGTTACAACCGTAACCCCTACAATAGCTATAATGGCCATATAGTTGCCGGACCAATAAAAAAAAAAAAAATATTTTTAATTTTATAAAAATAGGTACATTTTGACAAATTATACCTAAATCAGTTATAATGCATGCGGGATTGTCTTATATTAATTAATCTAAAGTGTGCTGTTTTTGGATTTAGAGACATACTTATATAAGTAATATAGCCATACAGGTATAGAAGGTATGATAACAATATTATAATTTAGGTAGGTACATACTAAAATAATACTAATCTGAATAATTGTGTTTGTTAAAATTAACTAGGTATTAAGTCCACTAATGTAATACTGTTTATTGTCGGCACACAGAACCCGGCACGTAGGAAAGTAAATTCTCATTTATATCAAATAAATGTACGCATTATTTTTACTTTTTGCAATAGTTTTCAAGTGCCTTAACTCTTAAGTATCTACCCTAAGTAGTTTTCAGTAAGGGTATTCCAATGATTACAATATAATATATCAAATATAAAATGGAACGGGATCGTTAAAAGATATACGATACAGCAAATAGAAGAATGATTGAAGAGTTTTATATTATTATATAATACTGCACGTTTTGGAGAACAAAATCCTTTAAATGTATGTATTTTAAATTAATGGCGTAAAGAAGAAAGAAAAGTTTCAATTTAATATTGATGAATCACGAACATTTTATCTTAATACTTTATAATTTAATTTTTAATTTTTGTACAAATTACTTCCAAAGTTTTACAGGTCAGTAAATAAGAAGTATAGTTGGTTTATTATTTTACCAGATATTAATAATTATATTATATTTTCCATCTAAAATTTCTTTATTTTAAACTCAAACTGTAGAAACTCTCTCGGTTTTAGAATTAATCACATAAATTTTAAACTTAAAAATAATAATATTAGTACCTACGAAAGGGTACTAATATTATATTTTAATGTAATTTTATTGAATAAGACATATTCGCCATGACTTCAAAACATAATATATATGTATAAAATATATTATCAAGTATAAATAAACCCTCATTTTTAGTATTTCAGGTGAATATGATAAAAATTATTTGTAGTCCGTCAATATTCAATGCTTATGGTGTAAAAAATATAAGATAGTAAGTATACATATTATAGAGTGATGTACCAAAATCAAAGTCATTCATCATCCCTATTTTTTTCTTCAAATGCATTTGTTTAAATTTTGAGTTCCCGATTTTTCAAAAACACAATAAAGAGGTGGTTATTACTTAATACATATATTATTTATTACACTTTAAAAATTATTAAAAACTTCTTAGCCTTAGTCTTATTTCATAAAAGAAGGATATGACTTCGCTTGTGTGATAACTACAAGACAATACCATTGAACGGTATAAAAATTAAAGTACCTATTTTAAATTAATATAGAATTTAAATTTACTTAAACATTTTTAAAATTAAAGTGTTTCAATAAATACATAGTTTAAAGATAAAATAGTGATGAGATAGATATGAGTACATTATGCTCGGTGAACACCATGTTTAATATTTTAATTTAACGAGAACATTATACAGTTATTAGTGGATGCAGCCATCCGTCGACGGATTTCGTAAACATAATAATAAGCCGAGCCAGGAGACGCTATATATATTATTATATTTACTTATATATTGTACCGGCAATGCGTCTCTCAAGATTAAGTATGAACGCGAACCATCGATCAATTAAGAAACTCCAATCGACAACAGCGGCAGTACCCACACGAAGATATTGTTAGGTATACAATATTATGATAATGTATTATATGTACCAAGTAGTACGCGGTTTACCTACATATATAATAATAATATTATGTAATATTATGCTATGATGATGGGCTTTATTTCTCTTTTGTTATAAGCAAAGCGCGGATTTTTGTACAATAAAAAAGTCTGAATCGTATGTAAATACTTATGAGCACGCCATACCCGCATTCGTTATTGTCTCCGTGCGTCTTACAAACGTACAGAATAGCAATAATTGTACGTTATGAATAATTAATTCAAATCTGGTGTGTTTAATTTTAGAGTGAATTCACATATTACCGAATTTAGGAGTAAGAATAATATCTAGTGTATAACACAGGTTTTTTATAAATCTTAATTTTAAAGCGAGTCGGTTACGACAATTTTAAAAAAGTAAATAATTGTAACACGACAGAGTTAAATTAATTATTCAGAATTTACAATTTTCTATATTATGCGTTTGTAAGATGGACACGACGTATGTTGGTAAGGCGTCCCCTTATATTATGTTGTTATCTTTGCCAAAAAATTTAGTAATTTTATAAGAGATTAATTAATTTAAAAATTAAATATTCAGGACCCCTCTTCATTTTTTCATTGTACCTATACGAAATTAATTCGAGTTAAGATCGGTGATGATAATTTATCCCTTTCCCGTGCCGTAAAAGGGTTGAAACATGACAAGGGACGGTAGTTTTGTGATTTTTTGAATCCAACTCAATAATACTATGGGAGTGCCTACTCGACATAAAAAAATATAATACCTATACACTATAACGCGAATCCAAACGTTGAATTTCCTCCTCGTTTCACGTGCTTTGACGCTGACGTCGAGCCCAGAATACGAAATGCGAGAAAATAATAATAATATGAAGTTTATTATAATATATGTATGCACAGGTATATTTAGTACGCTGCACACTCGCGCACGGGGACGTAAACGCCAGATACTGAAACGTATGGAATGAAAATAAAATAAAATATTTTGATTTACTACTATCGTTGTTTGTGTACGTTGCACACTCGGGGGGATAGGACCCGATAAAATTCGCAAATCTTTCACGTGTGCTTACTATATTGCGGGCCAGTCACCTCGTCCGCGCGCGCTGTACGTCCTATATAGGTATTATATTATGATATAATAATAATAATATAACATCGCATCATAATGATATTATATTATTGTGTTGGTATTAGGCGAGCAATAGCAGCAGAAGTGGTTAGGATATGAGTGTTTTACTACCGTGGTCCTCACACCGTCGCCGAAATAGCCTTGACGGGTGAGGAATTGAGCCCTAGGCGGGATTTCCGCGGGGAACGGTCTACACTAATAGGATCGAACGCCACACACTCACCCACACAACCCACACCCCACCAACACACACACAGTCATACACACTCACACACACGCATATACAGTAGATCACGTCACGATATTAAAACCGGGTAGGTAGGTAGGTACTTTGAATGCAGCTCGTCTTCTCGGATATCCGGTGGGACCAACCTGTAGTGTGAATATAATAATAAATACCACCACCGCGGTTTATAATATTACCTTCCGGCGACGGCGTGTACCTACATATCGTGTATATAAACTATGCCTATAAAACCAAGATATAGGAGTTCGCAGACCTACATTTAAAGTTGCGTATAAAGTGTTTTTTGAACCAGCTTATTTAGCTGCACTCGTTGCAGCCTCTCCTATAATATGCAAAGGTAGGCATTAACTAGTTAAAAAGTTAATGTTGAGTTAAAAATTATATTTTTTTTAAACTTAACTAGTTAGTTAATTTTCTAATCAACTTATGAACTTATCTAGTTTAATTGACAGTTAAAATAACTTAACTTTTCTCGGTTGATTTAAATATAGTCCATAAGTTAAAAATGTATTTACATTTTTCGTTTTTATGGTTTTATACGTAAATATTAATATTAAAATAAAAATAAAAATAATTCAATACTCTAATAATACAAACATTTCTGTTAATTTTCTTGATGAAACAATTTTGTATAAAGATGTATTTTAGTAGATAAGATAAGCATAATATTATATGACCTTAAAATGCTTAAATTGCTATTTTATATTATATATTTATTATATTATTAATTGAGACATGTATAATTTAAATATTTAATAATTATGTAAAGTAAAATAGGAACCTATGTACACTGCACATTACGATACCTACTAGATTAAGAGGATATCAGGGCACTATTTGTATTATCTATCTGGCCCACGCGAACATAGAAAAAACGCATTAACGCAGAATCATTTTTTTTATGTTTTTTTATGTAATCTTTGAGTAAAATCACCCATTACCAAAAAGATAAAGAATAATATTTTTGAGTGAATGACATATCGATTTTATATTTTATTGTTATTTGACTTTGTACTCGACTATCAAAATAAACAAAAAATGTTGTAAATTTAAATTATGTTTAAATTGTTTTGAGACAATATTTAGAAAAATCAATATGTCATTCCTTCAAAAATATTATTATCTATTTTTTTTGTAATGGGTGATATTACTCTAAGATTAGTTAAAAACATAGAAAAAATGATTCTGCCTAAATGTGTTTTGTCTATGTTGCGTGTGGTAAAGAATAAGGTACTATATGTTGAAATCGAAGCACTCCTTCTGGTGAACATTTTGTTTACATGATAAAAAAAAAAATTAACACTATTGTAAGACCACTAGCTTCCTCGCTCCGCTCAGAAAACTAGTTATTTTGTTGTAATTTATAATATTAATTCAACTTACAGGCTATCATAAAATATAATAGCCATATAAAATATCCAGACAAACAAACCGTCTCCGCTCAGAATCGTTTTTCATATACAATGATATGATATCATTGAATTCAAATTTCATACAATCCATTATATAGTGAGCCAATTGTACAGCAGAGTGACATCCACTTACCCGCTTTTTCAAACTTATTTTTGATTGCTATGGCAACGTAATTATATTATTCATTGAAATGGTCACTAGGAGAAACTTAGGTTCTATATAACAAGATATTCGGTTTCTATCGTAACTAAACACTAAATCTGTCAGAAAAAAAAAGTTTGACCTGAAAGGCTCGAAAACATATTATGGGTACCCTTTTTTATGTTAAAAAACGTACAATTAGTTAATAGTTTAACAACACGAATATAGAACATATAATAGGACTATTATAGTTATCAGTTACATAGAATATTTTTAAACGAGCCCTCCTCCCCTATATCTTTAAACGTATTAACATTTGTATTAAGCACAAAAAGTTAAATACTTAACTTAAAACCATTTGTCTGAATTTCAAATTAGATGCATCAAATTATAATAATGCAAGTACCTTCCTATATAACTGTAACAAGTAAAATAGTTTCGTGTGATCTGATGAGCAGTGGTAAACTAATAGATCTGTACGTGGTTACCTACATTTGGAGCCGCGGAGATCATAGAATATTTTGATATAATTGGTTTCAGTACTTTATCCACGACGTCGATATTTCACGTCTTAACGTCGTCAATGTCAATTATTATCGATGTAGGTACGTGACTTGACTTAATGCACGTTAGAATATACTTTATATATATATATATATTATGTATCCTTGCAGAGTGTCCATTTATATTGTGTATAATAAATATTTAGGTGAAATCGACCGTAAACAATCTATCTGAGCCATTTAGGTATGCTGGTTGTTATGGTACCTACCTATAATTAAATTATATTGTACAGCATGACGAAGTAAATATTATTATTTAATTGTGATCAAATGTAGAATATAGTATTATATTATTTATTTATTATTAGCAATATGATACATCGGGAGGGGACAGACCAGTACCGGATTAAATATTGGGCCCTATAGGCCCAGGCTTACAAGGGCCACTATTTTTGGATGCACTTAAAAAAATATCTTACTCGAGCTAAAACTTTAATTTTTATTAATATATCTATGCATTTTGGGAAATAATCGTGTTGTCAGTAATCATTATTTTCTTTTTTATTTAAGACTAGCTGATCCCAACCACTTCGTTGGCCGTAAACAATGAGGACTCTCATTAGAAAAATTTTGATTGTTAACTCATTTTGGGTGTAACTTTTTGCAGTAAGTGCAACTCTGCAACCCTGGTAGGCAATCCGCCCACGTTCACAAAGTGAAACTCGGTCATCTTGGTAAGCGATGTGCAAAAACTCGATTTGATGCAAGCAGCTTTCGATTTTCCCGATCAACCAATAAAATAATAAATAATTATTTCTACTATAACCAATAGTAATCATGTATAAACAAAAAAATTCCATCGTAAATCTCAACACCCTTGTTTGAGCACCTACCTGGTCTAATTTTGAATCTATATTAGCCTAGAGCCACTCAAACACACACAAAAAATCTAATCAAAATCGGGCCAGCCGTTTAGGATTGCATTAATGACATATGGACGGACAGACAGACAAACATTCATTATTATATATATATATATATAGATTAACTGTCCCGCCCAGCGTTGCCCGTACCAAAGATTTGGTTATTTTTGTAAATATATATTTTTTAAATGTATATAGTATATACTTTATACCATAATAAATAAACAATTCTTTTTAATGAGCTGAAAAAAAAAACTTTATGTAGGTATGCGCCCCTTTTAGCTAAATAAGGTACAGATATTGAAAAAATAAACTATAAACACCCTCTACATCTCAAGGAATCTATTGATATAACTTTTCATTGAAAACGGTCCAGTATATTTTGAGTCTATTAACTTCGAAAAATCAATGTGGATATCAAAATTATTATATCCAATTATAAAAACAATTATTTTATGTGGTTTTTATATAAATTCCAAGTCTCCAGGTTACATATTATAATTTCTACTATGGTTACTATGTTGCTATATTACTGATCTCGCGCGCTTTGTTCCCCGTGAAAAATGACAACTCTTAAAAAAATTGTGATTGTTCAACTCTTTTTGGGTGTAACTCGTTGGAGCAAGTGCAACTTAGACATCCTGGTAAGCAATCCGACTATGTCGGATCGCGGACAATGTGCGACAGCGTATCAAGTAGGCAGACACACCGATGAGAGGCTATAAGTGCAACTCAGCAACCTTTGTAGGCAATGTGCGAAAATTTGATTTAAGTGTAGGTATTATTATTTGAGCATTCTTGATAACCAATTGCAATCAATAAAATAATAAATACTAATTTCTGCTAATTATTTCTACTATAACCAATAACAACCATTTATAAACAAAAATTTTCATCGTAAATCTCAAAATGCCTGTTTGAGTACCTCCTCAGGTTAGACCTACCGGGCCAATTGTGAATCTAAACCTTCCTATTGAATCATCCTATCAATTGAAAAAACCACATCAAAATCCGTTACGTAGTTTTAAAGATCTAAGCATACAGACAGACAGCGAGACTTTATTTTGTACTATGCAAAGGATAAATAGAAAATGCATTGTAATAAGAATCATTTATGGAGTGTGGTGAGTGTGGAAGGGTCACAGAGAGAGCCCACACGCTCTAAATATCTTAGTTTGGCACTGCATATGACATATTATTCAGGATAACAATAATAAGTCACACTATTTTTGCGTTTATTATTTATTTTAAAATCCAGATGAATAAATTCTAAACTGATTTCATAATGTTAATATTATATTAAATTTTAGGCGACTGTGTGTTAAAAAATGTTTTACGGTTTTTTTTTTAAATATACATATTTTGCAGCAATCATTGTTCTTCTAATGTTTATGAAAAACGTTTTATTTTATATAGATATTTTAATCCCAAGTTAAGCATAAAGATTAATTGCGTTTAATTATTAGTTGCATTTTTCTTAGAAATCCTCATTTTCTCAGTTAGTTATAGACACAAAGTTAGAAGTGTATTGGTGGTATATCGATCACTGTATACATGCAGCATGAGAATTCAAATGTAAATAATATTGGACGTTGATTCTACACGGAATATATAAAAATTGCAAACAGTTTTTCAGAAAATCAAAAAGTTATTGTTCATTAGTTGCAAGTATGGTTTTATTTTTATTAAATGTAATAAAATTCTCCAGTTGGCATAGAGTACAGATACAAATTGAATATACATATCAATTAATATTTAATACATGATTAAATCGCAGTTGAAGCACATATAATATTATGCAAGATACAAAGAACAACCGAACTAAACAAATCGAAACATTTTTTTAGTGCTATAAATTATAATTATTTTTAAAAAATATT
>NC_042495.1:52288755-52289093 GCF_005508785.2 Acyrthosiphon pisum
ATGAAGATATTTATTTATAAGAGAGTGATTGCTGGATTAAATTATTGGATAAATAATACAAATTTTCTAAATATCAGAAAAAATTCCTGAAAATTAAGAGACATTTTAACACTTGGAAGTTTTATTTCAGGTTTTTATAATTGTTTTTAAATTCCCAGGAAATGACAAATTTGAATCAATGGCAAATTAAACTAATTTAAACATAAAATAATTTACGCATACGATTATCAATAAAATAACTGTATTTGATTTAAAATAATTAAATAAATGTTTCCAATTATTCAATCGATTTTTAATTTTTGAAATGTTTACTTGTTTAATATTTTGATCGTTATTCG
>NC_042495.1:52289193-52294184 GCF_005508785.2 Acyrthosiphon pisum
TTTAGGAAGAAGGTGAACCATTTTTTTTTAACCGTAGGTACATTAAATTGAACGTTTGGATGATGTATAGAGTAAATCTATAATACTATATATAATAATATATAGGTATACCTAAGTAGTTTTATACTTTATTGATATACCAAAATAAGATTAAAGACAAATTAAAAAGGTGGAAAATAAAATTGCAAATAAAACGTGTTTCACATATAAAAAAAGACATCCGTAATTCAATAACCTTACATGTACGTTAACATTTTTAGATAAAATAAATCTTTCAGTAAGAAATAAGTTCAGCTATCGTGTAATCATACAAACATTATTTTAAGTATCAATACTTAAACTGTTGGTATATACATAATATAATAATATATGTTTATTATACGTTTAATTTAATGTATATAATGTGTAGGTACGTGTGTGCTAACGTATGAAATAAAAATAATACTAATCTATTATTTTTTTAAATGGCGATATACAGTTTGTGATTCATAAAAAATAAAATTAAAAAGTTAAATAAATATTATAATAAATAAAAAACTTTATTATTATTATTATTTTTTTTTTTTGAAAAAATAAGTTTTTAATATTTTCTGGCAACATCATTGTCATAACTAACATTTAATACTACACTGATTGATTAATAGCTAAAATCTATATATTTTATTCTTATAAATCTCTCGCATAAAACCAATGTTTGTTAACTTTATTGGTTGTTGTTCCTGGACAGTTAATCCGTATTACGAATAGGTAATATTATGTTAATCATCAATAATGATTGTATTTTTTTTTTTTTTTTGATTAACTGTAGTTTTAATAATATATTTTAATGTTCTAAACTAAATATTTAGTTAACAATAGTATAAAAATTACAAAATACAATTATTACATTCCTATAAATCTAGCCTAGGGAAGTTGATGGTAATTTTTTATTGAGTTAAGTTAAGTTGATAGAAAATATTTTAAGTTTATAATAAGTTAATAGTTATCTTAATTTTTTTCAGGTAAGTTAAAAGTGCAAATGCAATGTGCAAACAGTACGGCCCCCATGTAGTGGTTACACATGAGAAAAAAAAAAAAGGTAAGTTAATAGTTATATGGAAATTTACAATACAATTATATGTTCAAATGTATTGATGATATTCACTCTAAACACCCACACCAGTTTATGAATTCAACCGTCAAAGATTTTATGATATTCTCGAAATCATATCATTATGTATTAATATATTAGGGACCTACCTAATATGATGGTACTATGTCCGGTACACATCGCTTTTGTATGTATAATATTTTTTTGTTGATGCTAAAGTTAAGTGGGTAGATACTAACAGTAAGCTGAAGGGTAGTTAACATGTAACAAGTGTCGTATATTAATGGACAGTCACTGCAAATGCTTAGAATAAAATGATATGTCAAAGTACAATTTAATTGTACAACTACATAATTTATTGCATGTCCAATTTGGTGTACCTCACTTCGAGTTTACTGTGTGTCGATATTGACTAAATTGGAGTACGGTAATAATAATTTTACCGAAATTAAAATATAAATGACTTACGAAAATATCGTAGACTAACTACCTACCTTGAAAATAAATCCACATCCGTTATGTAGCTAAATTGCCTATTCAGGACGCCGTGCGATCATTACTGAGATAATATTTTTCTAATCCTTTCAGTTCTATATGGACGTATAGCTACTCATCATGAAAAACATTGCCCCACATCCAGTGGATGTATATACTCGCGATAGTCCGCAATAAAATGTTATCAATACGTTATAAAAGTTTAGTACCTATCTAAGTCAATATGGATTAATCTAAATTTTTTACTTAAACACGTGCCAGTCATTATAAAGACTTCAAAAGTCTAGTTTAGTTAGTATATAAAAATGGGGAAAAAATGTATTAATTCTAAAAGTAATAAGTTGGTTGATTTAGGCTTAAAATATATCAAATATGAGAACGTAATTTTTTTTTGACATGGAACGGAGTATTTAGGAACTAACATGTTATTATTTAATTTATATAAAATTATAATAATTATAGTTATGCTCATTTATTATACAAATGTGAAAATTAACGAGATTGTTTGTTTGTTTGTTTTTTTTTATTAGATAGAATCTTATACTATTAGTAATATAACGCTAAGTAGTAACATAGAATAGCTGGTTATAAATAATTCAGTGAAACTGCCAATCGTTAAAGGTTGACCCTTTGTTCCGAACTTAGGAAAAAAGGGGTCTAAATTGGCTTTTCTTTTAATACATCGTTTACTAGTAAATAATAGGTACATCTACTTTTTAATAAATTTTATTATATACCTACGTTTTGAACTTAGTAAATGTTTAATATATTATAAAATACAAGTATCGAAAGGGTTCTAAATTGGCATAAACCTATAATTTGTATGTTAAACAAAATATCCACATTTACATTATGATATGCCAGTTGTGGGTTTTACTTATAAAACCTATAGCTAAACGATTTCACATTAAGTGTTAGAAACGAGAGTCATGATTTTGTAAACAACTTCTTATGAAACAATCTAGAAAACTATATAAGTTTCATATTCTAAGCTTGAAACTCACACCTTGGCATATATAGTGAGTTTATGACAGTTAATTCCGTGAATTATAGTTTATCACGTCACCTGATAGTGGATTTAGAAAATAATAAATATTTTTTAATAGCTAAAAAAATTACTCAAGGTTGTTGGTTTACATTATAT
Source organism: Acyrthosiphon pisum (assembly GCF_005508785.2). NCBI lineage: Eukaryota > Metazoa > Arthropoda > Insecta > Hemiptera > Aphididae > Acyrthosiphon > Acyrthosiphon pisum. The sequence goes on from NC_042495.1 coordinate 52,291,923, forward strand.
TCATCACACGAATGTTTATTGAGAAAAATAATCTTTTTTATTATTAAAACGAATTATGAGAAAAATTGAAAAAATAATAATAACAGGGCCCCCTAAAATATCTAAGTATGAAAATGCATCTTTCTGTTTTTTAAATTGAACTTATATTAAACAACATACAAATTATTCAAGTCGCTGTCGTAAATAATGAAGTTTAATTAAATGAGTCTCTATATAATATACGTACAGAATAATTTTTTTTTTTACAGTGATAATTCATTATTTTTATATACCTATAAATGTCTAATTAATATCCAAAATGTTGAGCATTCGATCAGAAACGACAAAAAGAATTCGAATTGTAAAATGTTCTTTCTAAGCATACGATCAAGTAAACCAGCAAAATATGCAATGAATATCTTTCTTCTCCTCTAGCTACTTATAAAAAATTAACTGCTCGATCGAAATTAAATGTTTATAATGTTTTGCCATTTTTGAGAAATATTTTGCTTCATAATATAAATTATTAAAAAAATATACAAAAGAAAAAACATAGTAAAAAATACATTTTTTCTTTCATAAAAGTTGTTGTGTATAGGCATTCAAATAATGTATAAAATATATTTCCGAAAACGATAATACTATACGAGACATCGAGTGTTTACTGTTAAAATAAATACCTATGCTATATTATACATTCCATCATTCGTTTATAACGTTATGGCCTATTATAGATGTGCTACAATATACTTTTATATATATTATATTAAACAGACTTATCAATAAATGTAATATGTGTAATGGAAACGGAACGGAGAGGATCAATTGATAAATGTTTGATTCCCAATGAATAAAATCTTTTTTTCTCGTAAAAAAACCAATTTAATTCACTTGGATATTGCACGTCAAACAGAAATCAACAACGAAAGCGTTGTCGACAACGTATTGAACGTTTTCGCAGTGCTTGCATTAAAATATATTATATTAGGTATATTGTTGCAACAATATAACAACAATATAACACAGAGAATAATAATATTATTCTCTGTGTGAGTAGACACTGTGACTGATCTGAGAATCGAAGATGTAATTTTATAATTATTTCGTGCGTTGGGAAATTGTTCTTGGGTAGCGTAACCTTTTTAAACAGGTTTTTTGAAAATATGTACATATACAGTGTGATTCACGAATCATGCTCACCCCCATTTTTTCCTTTAATAATTAATTTATTCAAATTATGATTTTTAGAATTTTTAAATATACTCATAGAATATATATTCATATAGATATTTTCAAATTATTGAGTTTTTTGTACTACTCAAGGAATTTCCTGTGGTGAAACAAACTTCAGTTTTTTAAATGAGAACCCCCCTTTTTTACTTAAAATTATTTAGTGGATAATTTTTTTGAAAATGTTGATGTACCTAATTCAAAATTCAAATGAGTAGTTTCTTAGTTAAAATGTCTTAGTAAAATGTTTTCATTAAGAATAATATTATAGTCCTGAAAAGTGGTTTTACACAAATATAAAATAGACGTAAAACTGGATCTAGTATTTATAACTAGGGATCAATTTTTCCGAAAAAAACGGGAAAAAAACCCGGGTTTTTTTCGGAAAAATTGAGAAAAATTGGTTTCATTTAAAATTTCCGGGAAAATGGATTTGACGAAAAAAACTGGTTTTTTTCCTGAAAAAATTGAAAAATTGAATGAAAAAAAATGGTTTTTTTTCTAAAGAACTGAAAAAGTAATGTATATAGTAGAAACAATCTAATAAATAATGATAGTTGATAATCATATTACATACATATTATTATATATACCATACCTAATTTAAAGTCTGTAGTGGATAAATCTAGAGGATTCTACCTTGATTTATAAATAATTATAATTTGTAATATTAACTACTAAAGTACTAACTATTAAGTATTTACTAATTAGTTATTTCTTATTATTTCTTAATATTATTTTATATTTAAATATATATTTAATATATTTTATTACCAACTCACTAAGTTTGATAATATACAAACTATAAAATAGTTACTAGTCATTACTCACCATTCACCAGTCACTGTAATATAATTTATAAACCTATCAGCCAGTTACTATAATACCTTATTAGTTATTAGTCATTACAAACATAAATAGACAATAAGTATACAATTTTTAACATTTAAAAATACCGGTGATTTATTTTCTGGGAAATACATTCTCCCACATAAATACCAATTTGATATGGAACTACGTTATTTTTAGAACAAAATATTGAAATATCCGCAT
>NC_042495.1:52294234-52426181 GCF_005508785.2 Acyrthosiphon pisum
CATTTTAGAAAAGTTTTTATATGATAGACTATTATTAATAACTACAATTTTAAAATCACTATAGCTTTTTATAAAACCATTACATTTTCACCATTGGACCTTTTATCTTTGGAACGCAAAGTTCAATAACTCAAAAGTAACCTACCCATATGAATTTTTATACGTCCAAAATTTCAGAAAAATTATTCACAGGATAATTTACAGTTGAAAATGGGTTTTCTCATTTGAAAAACAGAAGTTTATATTTCCAATGGACACTCCTTAAGTAGTAAAAAAAATATCAAGAATTTTAAAATATTGTCTTAAAGTATATTTTAAAATTTCAAATTGACCTGTATATCTGTAGTCTTATCATAAGTATAGGTACAACGATCATAATAATCACGAAAATGTAGACTCGCTGTAAGGCTTATTGTCTAATGTGAGAACTCAATTCGTGCAAGTTCAACAATATTTTAATACCTACTCGCGTAATCGACGAGATAACTATTTTTTTTTAAATATGTCCTAACACAATAGTCATTTAATGTTATAATAAGATACAATTTATAGTTGGTTAGTCTTAATGTATTCAAAAATTCCGTGTCTAATCATACATTAATAATATACAGTTGTCTACACTCTCCGCTAACGAATTAACTTGTTTTGAAAACGTGACATTTGTGATCGTTTATTTTCTCAATGACGACTTTTATAAAAATTATATATATTACATGTGAATTGTTTGTAATAACAAACAATAGTTTGGAATGAAGAAAAAATTTAAAGTTCTCAACAAATATTTGTTAAACATACACAAATTGTATTCAAATATTAATAATAAAATACCAGTTGGTAGTCTCGTGTATTAATGATAACCTTTATATTATTTAGATAAATACCGAAAGAAATTAAATCAAAAAAATATGGAAGTTGAATAAAACCATCAATATATTTATGTATTGTAAAATACAATAGAATAATTGTGTCAAAACCCCAGAAACCGAAACTATGAAATCTGAATTTTTTCAATCTTAAAATTAAGTTTTTGATTTGATCGTATAATACACACATTTAATGTAGATTGGTTTTTGCAACTACTACATTATTATTACTACGTTTGATGGTTAAACGTTAAAATTTTCTTTCTGTCCTATAATATATAACTATATAAGTGTGACCCGTACGGGAAGTAAATAAACAACGTACTGTGTAACTAAATAAGAATTAAAGAATGTAAAAGAAGTGTAAATCTTGACTGAACTTTGGAAACGGCGAAATAATTTGTTCCATTGCAAGCACATACATCTATACCTACTACGCACGTCTACATTTATAAACCATTTCAATTATAGAGTTTTGGGATTTTCGAGTTCTGTTAAAAACCGACATCGCTGACTAAATATTACAAGTTGATTAGATTCTCATTTATTACCTAATATTTTCAGATTGAAGTTAATAATTGTTTTAATTACACGGATTATATTACCTTTAGAAATGAACACAGAAGTTGCGAGTTTTTTTTTTACAATAATTCTTTGGTAAAAAAATACATTTTGTCATTATTATGACGTAATCAAACTATTTTATATTATGCATTATATATTATCAATAATAATACTGCATGTTAGCCGTTGGGTATGTCTAAGAGTTTTTTTTTTTACCGTAGGTATAGAAAAAATATTTACGTGTAGGTATGTTTTAAAAAACTATTTCGATCATTTTATGCGTCAAATAAATAAGCTCATATCATAGTATATCTGTTATTGCGTATGTCATTTAAAATATAATAATATTTTAGCCTTATTTATTACTTAAAACTACATTTTACTATTCTAGAAGTGGGTACGTAATACGTTTATATAATACTAATGTATGTATCAGGGACCTTTTTGATTTTATCGGTTTGGGTTTAGGTTTCGGTTCTCAAAAACCGAAAATTTCGGTTTCGGTTCTGGTTTTGGTTTTCAATAATATTGAATTTCGGTTTCGGTTAATACAGGTTTTAACCCTTATTATTTGACTTTTTTTTTTATCAATAAAGTACTATATAAAAAAATGAACATAATATTAATAACCTCTTTTTAGTGACAGGTATTTGTAATTAAGGTAACTATTTCAGAATTTAGGTAATATTATAAAAAAAATGAATTATTATAAAACAATAAATTAAAATAAATAAATACATTATAATATTTAAAATTAATAAAAAAAACAAATAAGAATGAATTTTTTACACACTTGGGTAACCCATATTTCAGTTTGATATAATAATTTATAACATAATATATATAAAAATATAAATTTAAACAATATATACTGCTCTAATGAAGACGGAAGAACAGTTAATTAGAATTGTCAGAGCATAGTATAGAGAAAAGAGTTAATGATACCCGCATTAGGTTTAGGTATTTAATATTATCAATGCAAGCATATTAGTAAGGTAACAATTATAATTTATAATTTATATGACAACTTACTCTGAATTCTGAATCACTTATAAACGTCCAAATGTTTTTTTCTGATGGGTTTTATGTATCGCTACTCGATCACCCACTAATTTGCTTACATCATATATTCAGAAAGTATTGCTAAAAATGTTTTGGGTATAATATGCTATATTTCTAAATAATAAAAAAAAATAATAAAATAATTAATTGATAAAATGTCTTTATTTACTTATATATTTTTAACATAATGTAATCCAAAGTAGGTATAAGGTATAACTTAAATGCTTATAATACGTTTTATATAAACTTGTGATAAGGTTATATGACTTAATTATGACATATGAATGTGTTATATGCATATTCATATTTTATGTTCATTGCAATTAAACAAATACAGAGAGGGCTTTTTAAGTATCTAAATATTAACATATTGGTATTACCTATTACAATAAAAATCAATTAATGCAATTTATTATGTTAGCATTATTTATTTAATTTAATTATTATGATTATATCCAAATATCAACATACTATTAGTTATTACTTATTAGTATTAAATAAATATAAATAATAACAAATTATTAGGATTGTATTATATTATATATTATAGTATTTAAGAAAATTCTCAATATAAAATGCATTTTCAGATTAGATTAAAATGTTCAACATTAAATTACGTATAGGGGAGGACAAAGGAGGGGCAAAATCAAATGTTGGGGGGCACTTGCACACCCTGGCTACAGTGTAGCGCCACCCCTGAATACAACAAATAAGTTGATTGTAAGGTATATTATTATAATATAATATTGAAAATTAGGAAACATCGGACAGCTGTAAATACGAACAAAATAGAAAGAATTAAAATAAAAATAAAAGCCAGTATATTATGATATACATAATACAATACATAACTAGATGATACGACATCAACATTAAAGTCAAAAAATTAAACGTAAGAATGTAGACGGAGGTTTTTAGCTGTAAAAAATACGTAAAATATAAAATATGAGACTGGATGTTCATATTGAGTGTATGCACAACTACGATTATTTTTAAATTTTGGTCGTTCGAACTGATTTCATAGATCAAATTTTATATTGCCATATACCTAGGTATAGGTGCGTTATTTATGCATATTTTATTGTTTGAGCCATAGTTGTTGGTCTTTTGCATATTCTTTACAAATTCACGATAAGTAAATGATTGAATTATTGAATTTAATCTTTTTAGTTATTATGAGTTATAACTTAAATAGAGATTCAATGTTGAATGTTGATATACTATTGTACGATGAGCGAAACTATTTTTCAAACTTTTCTACAAATTAACATTTTTTACTCATATAATATTTACTTAAATTTAAATGCAAATTGAAAATTACCAATCAATTCACCTGTTATTTAGTGTACCGTATCTAATATTATTTCAGTGGTGCAACCGGGGAATTTTTAGAGTTGTGGTGGAGCTTCATAAGACATATTTTATTTCCGTTTATTTCCATCTGTTTTTACTTTCAACTATTAATTACACATTATAATAATACAGTAGAACTTCGATTAACCGTCACTCGATTAACCGTCACTCTCTGTTATCCGTCATCGGTCACCGCCGAAAAAAAAAATAATTATCTTCAAAATAATCAAAAAAATAAACTAAAATGACAGATTTTTTTTTATAATATGTGTGGTATGTATGTTTATAATTTGTTACAATGTAAGTTTTTTTTTTTTTTTTTTTAAGTACACACGTAAAATATGATAAATATGTAATATAAATATAAAATACAATAAATGTGTGTATGTATATGTATTTACACGTTTTTTTGCAAAATTTCCGTTAACCGTCTATTCGATTAACCGTCAAAGCCCCGGTCCCGACAGTGACGGTTAATCGAAGTTCTACTGTACAACTGATACAAAAAAAAAATGTTTATATGCATGATTATATTAAACTAATGAGTTAAATTGTATTGTTTTGTTTTATTTTATTTTCAGTGTATTCAATATATTCCCGTCTCTAGTTAAAGGCGTGTTGTTATAATATTATATATTTATATGATAGGTACAGCCGCTGTACTACAGCGTAATGTAATGATTTTTCGTGATTGTTGTCATTTTGACAACGGCTACGACTCAGGTATATAGCTGTGAACTACAACAGGTGTTACTTGTGCGACGAATTGACAACGACCAACCGTTGTAACAACTGTATGGAATTAAGTAGATGTATATAACATATTATGATATATATATACATATAGGGGGCGGTACTATGTGAATAAAAAGTGACGTCATTATGTAATATTTTTTTTTAATGCGTTTAATTCTCGTCCAAACAAAGTATTTGAATATTATGATGTTATTAATATTCACGTAGGTGTGTATAACAATATAGACGTGATGCATGCAGTACCTTTTGTATACAAAAGTTCAACGATAATAACATGCAGTCGGTCCGGTTTTACTGGGAGAAAATTTTTTTTTCTTTATCGACTTATGCTGTTTCTTTGTCCCCGTTGGTGTTTTTTTTTTTAAAATTGTATTTTGCCTTCAGTTTACTCGTATAATATATTATAATATGCACTGCCACTGATTCTGTGAAATAGTTTCATTTCTAACGATTATCGCATGCGCTTTCCGATATTGTTGCCCTGCAGCACTCATCAAGTGCCATCACCATCGTTACATATACAACTGAATGCCTCCATTAGATCTCATATTTTTTTGCACGCGCCGACCCCATGAGTTGCACGCAGTCATACGAGTGTGTATTTATATTTTACATTTATATATTATATTATGATATACCTATATAGTATTGCTGGATTTCGTGTAAAAGTTTGTGGACGATATTGTGATGGTATCGTGTGGAATGGAAAATGTATTTTATAGTATGTGGAAGCGGGATTTCTAAGGGTGTTTACACAGTATCTCACGCTACTATTTATTGAGATGTCCATAAACAATTATTCTTATTTAGTGAAAAAACGTATTTAATTTTGTGAAATATTTAAAATTAAATAACCGGAAAATATAATTCGTAAGTTCCTCGAAAATTCCACATTTACATAACACGAAATAGATTTACAATTTCACTGACCGACACGATAGATGATCAATCTCAAAGTTTTTACAAAAAACCTAAATCACTCTGTATAATATACAGTATACACTCACTAGTATGGGTACGATCTACAAAACACAACGAGAAGCAATCGAACGACGACGACGGGATGCCTGCTTTTTTTTTTTCAAGAAGACGACTTTTCAGTACCATTAAAAAAAAATAAAAATAAAATATAACTGTCGAACGTCCTCGTCTCGAATTCCAAAACAGTAGGGTGTACTACTAACCTGTGATCCAGGTAAGTCACGTAGGTCTCAAAGGTACCGCGCCTGCACCATATATATACCAACACAATATATATACACATCCACCCGTTCTGCTGTAGAAGTATATATCTATTATACGTACACATCGACATCCGTATTTACGTTATATGGGTCGGCTCCTTCGATGTCGTTAGTGTTATTATGTTATCGCGTCTACTGTAGCATCGAGTCACATATTGAATGTGTCGTTTTTCCGTCCCGAATTAACGAAACATTACGACTATTTACGATTATTATTGCGTATATAATAATATTATTTCGTACATATAATAATATACTATTCAGTGTCATTGCGTAGTGTTAACAAGGGAATAATCTTGTGGCGACGATCTAACAGTAAAACACGTTTTAATCGAATGCCACATCTGTAAATGATCTTCACTGGGTCTTGCGACTCAACATAGTACATTAGTACACCACCTATAGATTATTCATTCGGATGAGGATCATTCTTGCAGAGGAAAACGTCAAACATCCATTTCAAACAAATCAATCTAATCAACAACATTTAAAGTTATTTGTGTGGAAAAAGAAAGTAAATAACAACCATAAATCATAATATTATATAGTAGCCTGCAAGTTATAATTATTTATATCAATAAAATTGAAACTTTACAAATGATAGGTAGAATACAATTTTTTTGAGTAATTATTCAAATTTTTAGTGAAAAACTCCAAAACAAGTACAGCTGGATCATTGGATACTTTCATTAACGCTAAAATATCATTAGCTTGCGCTATTAATAATCGGTTTTTATATTTGTAGAATTTATTTTAAGTAAAGCTTCAAAAATGAAATCTTTTAGGTAAAAATTATTCATATTACCACCAATAAAAACATATCGAAAATTAACTAATCAATTGGGGTCTTTATTTAATAATTTGGGCCTTAAGTGAAAGGTTCGGAGTGCTGGACACACCCAGCACCCGGGATTGTGCGCACGATTATGGCACTTATGGTCCAAGTGTGATAAACATATTATTATGCTACAGCTATCTAATTATTTAATAGATAAGCTATTTTTCGTCGGAACGACACCCGGCGGTAATCCGTACCAAATTCGTGCGATTTACTGAGAAGAAAAATTGATTTATGTCGTAGATATATAATAATATAATGCAATGTAAAAATAAAATTTGGTCAACATTTAAATAGGTAAAACGCGTGCTGGAAGAGTGCAGGATTGATTGGATAACCGTGAATCATTATTAGTATTTCTTGATATCAAATATATTAAAATGCATGACAGCTGTGCTAGTGCATATATAGCTTATCATTATTTTGTTCGTAATTTTTTTTTTCATATCCTTATAATATAATGGGTCTGCATTTTTATGTTCGATAAAACTCGAAATATATTTTAAAAAACCTCCAGTTAATATTCTATTAAAAATCAGAAAAATATGTTTTTTATGCAAATATCATCAACGAGCAACAAAATATTGCTTTGAACAGGATTTTAAATTAACTAGGTAACTATTTAATGCTCAGTTATTGTCACCAACTTAAAATATTTTAAAGAAACTAAGTATTCTCGAACCTTTAATATATAATCTTACACATGATGTAATAAAAACTTCATTACTATAACTCCTATCAAACAGCATTCACTCAACACTGTGATTATACAATTACAAGACTCTTCGTAAGTATTTAACCATACAATAAATGGTTTTGTTTATAATAAACCATACAGTATACATTAATGTAGGTAAGTTAGGTGCATTTAAAATATTAATATAATTACCGTAGACGAAGTAAAAAAAAAAAAACTAACGATCATTTGATTAATTTTTATTTTATTAACCATTGCTTAATAGGAAATAAATCTATAATTACTGTAGGTAGGTACCAAAGAGAGGTTCACAATAAGAAATTAAATCTGTCGATAAATTATTGTATGCACCCAGGACCATAAGGTTCTGAAAGTTTATTTTTATACATAGCTACGTATTAAGAATTTGCAGTCTAATTATCGACAAAATAAATTATTTTATAAATAATAGTATCATCATATTTTGGTCTTAATATCACGACGCATCCTGTTTAGTTCAACCGAATTATTTATTTCTTATGACGCAGAATAAATATATTTATTTGATAATCGTTAAAAGCCATTCTTAAGGAAAAACAATATTACAGTTTGACGTTTAACATACTGTCTTTCCTGAACTGTTTTAAATTTTAAGATAGCATCTATTGGTCATTAGTTCACGATAATAATATGTAAAAGCATACAAATCTGGACTCTAGACTTATTATTAAAAATATGTTTCTGATGCAATGTTGCACGTGATCCGTTTTCAATACGTATTTTGTCAACGATCGAAGATTGTCCGGCGAGTTTCCACGCAATAGTAAATTATACGAAGCAACTATCGCGGCAATATCGGTATTATTCGGTTATTCCATTCCAATATTCAACGATTGATACCTATCTACAGGTTTGCGAGGCAGTTTTCTCGGAAATGTATTGTTTGTTATTGTCATCACGATCTCGGTGGAAGTCTGTAAGAGAGTTTTCTTCCAATCGAGACAACTACGGTTATGTAAGTGATGATGACGGAAATACTGCACGCAGAGGCAACGAATGAACGCATTTACCATTTTTATCCGTTTCTGGGTGTATGTGATTAATTTGGCAAAAGTTTTGGGTATATATGTACCTATACTATACGTACGTGCTCGATATAGCGAAAAACAAAACACGATAAGTTTCCCACTGCCACTATAATACCCGTCAAAATAAAGAAAATCTTCGCAGTGTGTCTATCATTCGAGTGATCAATTTTTAATGAAATCGTGAAATATTATCATATCATCGTACATAATATATTATAATATTTGTTTATTTCGGATATTTTCATCAATACTACCTAGCACGTATAATATAAGTTTGTTAATAATCAGATCACAGTTAAGCATTCATAGTGTAATACAAAATAAATTTAGATTAAAACATATATTTTTGAACAAAATATAAAGCATTAACTATTTAAAATGAAAGAAGATGGTCATTTTATTGACCAGATGGGTGAGTTAGTGTTATATCTTAAATAATTATTTTTGGTATAAATGGGAAAATATTAAAATAAAAATAATATAATTTACAAAGTGGCAACAACAGAAACCAGGCAACTGATAAAGTATAAATTGTCTGAAGGGTATCAACAGTCAGCTTCAAACGGAATAACAAATATTATAATAAATGAATTACGCTGGACTAATCATGTGTAGAGAAATGGATGTCGAGTGAAAATACATCAAATTACAAAAAATCACGTTGTACTTACACAATTTTTTATTTGGTTTCAAATGTTAGCTACGTGAGCGTCTTGGATTACATTCACAAGCCAATACTCTAAGACAGATCAAACAATACAACAATAATTAAGAGTCTCGAAAGAACCAAAAATCTTTATAGAGTCGTTTAACGAACCCTAACGTTTTTAATGACGTAAAAACGTTAGGATTAGGACGTAATGACATAATACTATATAGTATATACATACATAAGCCTTTTAGTATAAAATAAGTACAATCTCGTGCAAATCTAGGCAAGTCAATGAAAATAATTAACTTGAATTAATTAATTAAAATCAGGACGTAGAGTACGTTGAGCTATAAGTTAACAGTTATCGAAAAATATATTTAGTAAACCTACATATTTTGGTTTGAAAAAATATTATTTTTGATTACACCATAATTAGATCACACAAAATTATATTGTGACTGAACAACACTAAATTTTTTGATAAAGAACAACTGAATACTTTGTTAAAAATACATCCTATTCTTTCTTACTGCATAGTGCATACTAAAGCTGAAATGGTTTAAGCAATCATAATATATTAATTGTATCTACTACTATAACGATTTAATCCAAGAACATTTATTTGTTTATTTTTTATTAAAAACCATTCTAGGTATATACAGAAAAAAACGAATAATTTAGTTTTAACTATACAGTTATAGATATTATGTATATAAGTATACATTACACATGACTTTAACTTAACGCTTTACTGTTCAAATTGACTGAAAAAAGTCAAGTTGTTACAATGGATTTTTTAAAAAGTTAAGTCATTAGGTAAATTAGACAATTAAGTAACTAGCTAAGTTAAAAAGTTAAAAGATAATTAATTTTTTTAATAGTTAATGCGTTTGCTCAGGCGTGCGTGGGCGTGTCAATAATCTAAACTGCTCTAATCTGTAATAAGATACAATATTTGTTGCGTGATAGGTAATATAAAAAAATAATAATTATAATACGTTAACACCTGGATGAGATGTGAATCAGAAATGTATGGATTGCGCTCTAATTAGTGATTAGACAAATTAATAAAATCGAACGCGTTGCGTAAAACATACACGGGTATCATATTATAAGATTAAATACTGAAATCCCGGAACATTGCGGTTATGGTTCTCAACTTCTGAACGACGAATGGACGAACTAATATATAAGTACACACACAGAAATGTATAATGAAACACGCATTAATTTGACTAAGTGATCGGGACTGATGGCGTTGTGTATACCTATGCATAAACCTGCAGACGACGGTGCGACAACCCGAATCCCGGGAAATTGCATTCAATTTTTCTCGAGTATAGTTGACATCGTACAACGTCATCGAATAAACACTTTTGTGCGGCAGCAGGTGTTGTAAAGGCGTACTGCCCGATTAATTTCACATACAAGTTATACCTATATGTAGTTACTAGTTATATATTATGGTGATTCGTTGAACGGGTATTACACGCATTTTTACCAACGAAAATACGGATGTAATGTTTTTTTATATGACTGTATCACATATGATAAACTGATTTACAACCGAAACAAATATTCAACAATGGTTCTAAACATACATTAATCAACATTAATGAATACGGTACATGTGAGGTAGTGGCCGAATCAGCGCAAAACGTGACGGATGGTCTTAAGACAAATGTTTTTCCTACGATGAAAACATATTATTATTTTTTTTCATTATTCAAATTTCCGGAACTATACTTTTGGAAAATGTTTGGGTAGGTATTGTAAGTTATACAACCATTACAACTGATTGTAAAATTTAAACTTTGGATAACGTAAGTATTTAATTACACTTTAAGAGAGCCAGTCTATCGTAGAAGTATGGTGAATGGTGATTATTGCTTTGAATATTATGTTAAGAGTTGAGATATTAATAATTTCTATTAAGTATTTAAGAAGTTATTTAACTAAAGTGCAGGCGGGTATGTGTTAAAACGGCTGTACGAGGCCAAACACGCCGATGTATATAATGTATGTAAGGAATTGAGGGTTTACCAATACTTTTTTCTTTTGAAAATAATAATTTATATCCGTCCGGATGTACCTGAACTATGACGTTGTAATTTATTTAAAAGCTGTAGCTATTATATATAAATATATCATTTTGGTTTTAGCAAAGATTTCTTCTATTATTTATTTGTTTATAAATTATAAGTTTATTTTGTATTCTGAGCAGATCGAGGGAGCTATTGATTTACAATGACGAATACCATTTTCTTACGTGTTTTTTCCTTTCAACTATAATTTTTTCAAGTGGCAAAAATTCTCGATAATATAATTATAGCATGATTGGAAACCGAGTTTTCCATTAAAAACATTATAGTTTAAAATTAATCAGCAGTAGTTTTCAAGAACATCTCACAATTATACTGTTGCTTTTCCCTTCTATTTATATAGTTTATATATTATAAACACGGTTAACTGTCGAATATTAATATATTTTGTCAATAAATGCTAAAATCCATCTAGCTAACGTAGCATTAATTATAAACCATAACCAGCTGTATCTTCGTGAATTTTTACTCAAATAATGGCCCGGTCTATATTTTAACTGGCCCAGAGTGATACATATTCCTAATTAACTCTCCCGACCAGTTGTCCTTTGGAGTGTGGTTGTATAAAAGATTTCATATTATATTATCCGAAAGTCGTAATTATCAAACCAAGTAAATACAATTAAGCGTATATCTTCATAATACCTATCTACTGTACTCAATAACAGTAAATAATCGAAATACCATGAAATAGGCTTGCATTTAAGTACAATGATAGGGAAATCATGTAAAATACATTTAAGGAAACGAATTTTTAATACTATACTTAATAATTATATGGCTATTGGGAGACACCAATAAATAGTATGCATACAACCCATATGTTAAGAAATAATAATAGATAAGCTTAAAAAAATAAATTATATGTTGAAAGCATCAATACAAAACAACCTGTTTATGTTAAAATACCAATATAATCCCAAATTAGAATAAGCCGATATTAATATAATTTACGAGGGGTTTAACATCGAACATACTCTGTGGGGTAATCGAAACTGAATTATAACTAAATACAATTCCGTTTACATATAAAATAAGTCTGTATTATAACAAATATTTCTCGGTCACTGATACGTGCGTGTAAATTGTTATAATGTTATACTATTAATAATTTCTCTGTAGTTCTTACGTATTCAGATTAATAGGCATAGGTCATTAATTTAATCGTTTTTGGTATTTTCACTCAGAATTGTTTTTTTCGAGTTTTACGAATAATAAATGCATACAAATGTTTTCAATAACTACCACAGTCCTACACCGCGTCAGAGGAAGCGAGATGAATGCTTTCCATATCTAAAACTGTATATCTTAATTCTTAATCTATTTTTATTTTTTTTACACTGGATTTACATTTATTGAAATCGAAGATCGCATGTACCAATTTACTAGACTTGTATAATATACATTAATATATTACAATCATATTATGGAACAAATAAATTTGATTTTATTTGAAAATAGAATATAAAATAAATTAGGTACGCTAGGCAATTGTTTGGAAAAGGCAATATTTAGTCAATCAATAAAATATTTTTTGCCAATTCAAGAGAATTGATATGGTTGTATTCAATGCATGCCTTTGACAACGAAATCCTGGTGTTCGTACCATATATAACTAGGCCTATTTTTCTGAGATCTTATAGGACGTATGTATTTGTATGCTCTTTGATAATAAAAATATTATATAAAATGTTAATATGGTGACACGGCGTCTTATATAGGCAATTTAGCTACATCATTGGGTTTATTTTTCAGTATCTCATGATATAATAAAATATACGATAAACTGATTGAATCCAAACAACTGAATACTCAACGCCGGCCGATAATCAATATACATAAGTATATAACTTCACCGTGTCAATTTTCCAATGGTGGCCCACTTCTCAAAAATTTACATCGCGAGGTGGGAATCATCAGTTGCATACCTATATGTATTATAACCTAACATTGAAAGGATGGTATCACGAGTGGTTTACAGTGAGTGTAAGTGGTCTTCTTTTATCATATTATATTTAATACAATACTGAAGTTATATCAATAATATATAATATGTTTGTGTATTATTCACGTGTGCCCCGATGTAACAAGCCAATTCGATTTTATAATCGAGTTTGTAGGACGAGAGTAAAACGAAACACACAAAAAAAAATTTTAATACAATAATCTATTTTTATTTTTTATATAATATATTCTTTTACACGCTATATTGTCTGTCGCTCGCTACGTTTTCCGAATGGCTAATTTTCATTGTTTTATGTGTACACGATATTTTTTTTTCTTTTTCTTCATTTTATATTATACCATCGTCGTCGACGTCGTCTCCGTCTTCGTTTCAACTATCAAACTATTTATATATACGATATAATATATATAGTCCGTCTCTCTGGGGAACCCGTTACTGTCTCTTTATTCGTCATCGTATTCGACCGCTGCATTTAAATTCAAGTTTTCACTCTGTATAATATTATATACCTACATAAAAGCATACTGTATAAACCTGGCACATTTAATATTTTGTGTGATATTATGTCTTTTCTCTCGAGCATGTCGTGTGATATTTATTTTTCACTATTTTAATGCCTCTATTGCTTTCTTCATACCAATACTAATATAAATTTCATTAATAACTAATAACAACACGAATATAATTAGCTTTGTTTAATATTAGCTGACCCGGAAAACTTTTTGGTTTTTAACCGAAATTTGTTACGGTATCTGTTTTTTTTCGTTAAGTTTTGCATAGAACAAAATAAAATTTTCAAGACTAAGCGCAGAAAAACTTTGTTCATTTTTAGTAGATTTGATAATCATTTAAAAAATAATTTTTTAACAAATAAGATAGTATAATACAGTTTGAAGTTTAAAATAATTGCTCACTTGAACAATTCGATATTTCGAGATATTGTAAAAATAAAATACCGCGTATTGGATGTGGAAAAACTACCAAAGATCCAGCTTGTGTGCGGTAAATCCTCCTCCGTACAAGAGTGCAGTTAATCACCATACGGCTTTTGTTATGTATAGTCGACAGTCATCCAGCTATCGGGTCACGTTTTGTTCGTCAGCTCAGCTCGTCTGCACGATCGGTAGGATAAAAAAAATGAAACATTCCTATATAAAAGTATTATACGTAAGTATACGTCGAAAAATGATGCTGAGATCGATCGCAACTGTTGTCTGTCATGAGGTCGTGTCTGTCGATCCGTCTGGTCGGTGCAACAACGTGCCGGCTGGGTGCAGATGCACCCCCGTTTCTTCCTCCCGCTCATCATCACGCCACACGCCGGGTAACGACAAAAATGTATAATTTACAACCCCGTACAGTGGTTTAAATATCATATTATTATTATTAAAGTATAGGTGCATGTCTAGTATAGTGAGTGAGAAATAATATCGATCCGAATACCGAATATTGGTTGTGTGACACGCATATCAATATAATATATTCTGTTCTTTATAAAGTGGGACATGATATTATTATTGTATATTATATTATAATAGTAGATGGATAAAGGTTTAACAAAAAATGCTTCCAACCGAACGCTATTAGTCACACGCTGTATAAATAATATAGTAAGTGGTTACTACAACTGTTGTGGTACTATTATACTATTGCAATTTGTTAAAACAAGACTATATTGTTTGGTCCACGAGAACTAAATTGTATACCCCATAGTTGGGCTCGAGTTATATTAAGGTGCCGGTAGACTATTGCGGGGTCTCGTGTTGGTTTTGTTCTATACTATAGTTTCATCCACGTATACATATTGAGGGTGAGTACTATAAATGATTAGGCATATTGCTTGAACGCGTAAATTACATTCTTATCAAAATATAAAATATATTTACGTTAAAAAATGATTATCCCACAGTTATTTTTGATTTAATATGATTATTGTAAAATATATCTAGCGAAACTAAACATGTTCAACAAGTGTTTAATTAGACTATAGATGGCAGATATTTCTAATTCTGTAGAGATATATAGGACAATATTAAATTGTGTTTCCGATAAAAGTTTGAATCTAACTATAGTGTACGGTGAACCCCTATCACACAGCCATCCTGCAATTTAGAACTTAACAATACAAATTCGGATGCTGCCTTTGCCACATACGATATAGGTCTTTAAATTCAAATGTTCCAAATTTGGATTGATCTACCTCGGAGGTAGGAAAAGCCAGTTGCGTCGGAGAAGGGGGGCAAGAGTATAATTTTTCCCCCCTAACACATTAAAATTTAAGGGTAAAATACAATCATAATTTACGCTTAATTTATACGTTTACGTATTCAAAATAAGTCTCATTTTCATGAACGTGCGTTATAATATTATTATTATTATAACATAATACATATAAATATATTGAGTAATTTTTATAGACGTTTTCGGTCGGAGTGCTTTATCAAATATTTATAATTAGAAGTTCCACCAGTCCCGGATAGTGTTCTCACAACATAGTTACAATATTGTTTATTATTCCAATATCATTAGGCTATTTTTGGGTTTTTACAGTTTATATCGTTTACGATTAGATTCCGATTGGCGATTAGTGATTACTGATTACGACTATTAAATGAGTACGCTGTCGTATTTTGAAGTACATGAAGTATTTACTGGTTTATATAATACACCTGATAGTAAAGCATTAACATTTTTTGACACAATAAAAAACATATTTATATGATTTACTTTATCTACATCAAATTTAAGAGGCCACTGTTTTGATGGAGCTGCGAATATGTTTGGGAAAGTGAATGAGGAGAAAAAATTAATTGAAAATGTTCAACCAAAAAGTTGTTTTTTACACTGTAGTAATCATTCACTGGATTTAGCACCACAAGAAGTTGCAAGAAAAAATAGTTCTATGTGTGATACCTTCACTATGGTCAGAGATGTATCAAATGCTATTCTTGAATCTACTAAGAGAAAAAGTATCTATGAAAATATAGTATTAGAGCCATGTTACAATTCTTCTGAATTGGGTAGTGTAAAACAAAATCTACTTCCATTTTGTCTAACTAGATGGTCTGTAAAGGTTAAAAGTTTAACAAGATTTTTAGATAACTATAGCAGAGTTCAAAAAACATTAGATGAGATGCTTTCAGGGAGTGTTTGTATAACAGATGATAAAAAATTCACTCTTAGAGGAAATGTGAAAAAAAATGTAAAACAATTTTTTTTTCACTATTGCAATACATATTTTTGGTCCTGTAGAACAATTAGCAAAAGTATTACAAAATCCTAAATTTTATGCATCAGATTCAATTAAAGCTGCAGATACATTAAAGAAAACATTACTATCATTCAGAAGTAATGAACATTTTGAAAAGATATTAAATACCGTGAATTTAAATGCTGAAATATATGAATTAGAACCACTTGATGACACTAAGCGTATCAAAAAAACACCAAAGCGACTTCAATATACAAATAACCCTCCTACAAAATTATCACCAAAATGTGAATTGAAGAAAAATATGTTTGAAATAATTGACTACCTATTTGATAAATAAAATTGATAAGCGTTTTAATATCAACAAGGTCTAAAAAACTTGGTTGAATTAGAAAACATACTTATAGATCAAAACGCAAGAACTCATCAAGAACTTACTAATTGTTTAAGTAATATAAGTGAGGATTTTGACATTAATAAACTCCATGCACAGCTTATTATGTTACAATCTATGGTATCTATCACTAGTATTTCAGATATTATAAATTATTTCAGAAATGAATATTAAAATGTAAAAGATTCTTTATTTTCTGAAATCACCAAGCTTATTAAATTAATTTTAACAATACCAGCATCTGCAGCGACTGCTGAACGTTCTTTTAGTGCATTGAGAAGACTAAAAACATATCTGAGGTCCACAATCACCCAAAAGAGATTAACTCATATAATGATCTTACACGTTCATAAGTCTATGACAGTAAAAATGGATTTGAAGTTAATTGCCAAAGAATTTGTTTCTAGAACTTCACAAAGGAAATCAATATTTGGAAATTTGTATTTAACTTATAGGACATAGGTAATTCGTTTTAAAAAATAACCTTTGTGAAGTTTATTTTATTTTATTTGTATTTATATACATTTATTTATTATTTTTATTTTATATTTATTTATATCTTGACATATTGTTACTTTATAATATAACTTAAGGACTAAGGTATAAATTAAATACATTTTTTATATTTCATTTATTTATATTTCTGTATAATATTATATTGTTATTTTAAATTTAGGTATAAAGTAAATATGTTTCATGTTTTTTTTCAATATATAAATGTATAAATTTAATCATTAAATTTATAAATTAATATATTGATAAACTTTTGCTATGTTAAACTAGCTGGTAAACTTTTGAATAAAAAAATATATATACATAGCTATACTACATATATCAACGTTAAAAGCATAAAATATTAAGAAAAGTTTTCTGTTATCAATTACAAATAAATATATTATAATAGTTGTTAGGTTTTTTTTAGGTTTTGCCCCCCCCCCCCCTCATGAAAAATAGTTCCTGCACCACTGGGAAAAGCGTATATTATATACGGTATATATATAGCTTGTACTTACAAAACATTCCCTATAAAAGTTGTGTATTTATCAACATAACTATAATGATAGATATCAGCGGACCACAGTTTTAGATTTGATACGTAATCGTTTGTATTCCGATAAAGTATTAATTTTATTACAGAACGGGTTGTGACTCAAATTAAAGATAACTTATGTGTACCTATATCAAATGTAATACAAAATATACAAATACAAATTTTGAAAAAAAATGTAAAGAATAGATTATTTTTGTTTGTGCTATAGAACACTGCTGCTTATGAAATATAAAATTCTGCATAACATTTGTTTACATTCTTGGACAGGCATCATCTGATTTTATAATATTATCTGTATGGTTCATACCACGTAGACAAACAATTATAATATAATGTATTATTATTCAGCGTATATATTATATAGGTACACACTAGTACACTACACACTGAAGTTGAAACTAAAATGGCCATAGACGCCGCGTAGTCAATGTTTAAGTTATATCACTTGGTGGAAAATAAACCATAACCAGCGTAATAAATTAACAAAACCATAATAATGATAAAATTATAATAAACTAGTGATTAATTTTAGTTGTAGTTTTTCGCATATTATAGTTTCTGCATTAGTTACAACTTACAACTTACAACCTATTGCAAATAAACGTCCACTTGAGTTAATACGTTTTTCGTGGTAGACATGCAATTAAAGCATAGTTTTTAGAATGGTTAGGCTGAGCAGGGCTTATAAGCAACCACTGCAATATTAATTAGTCTGCCTGTACTCCCTATACTCACCATGGCGAGTGCAGGGGCGTAATTAGACCCGTGCAGGGGTGAAAACTAAAGGTATAAACACTGCAGTCTTTGCGTATTATAGTTTTAAATTGCTTATTATAAAATATATATTTATTATTACGAGAGCGATGTTGGTATCCACGCGCGTTGTCTCCGTCTTATAAAAGCATAACATACCAAAATTTACGTTCTGAATTATGAATTTAACTCGTTATTTTAAAATGTATATTATAGTGATATTATCATACATTTTTTTTTAAATTAAAATATAAAACGTGGTACCTAAATATAGTTTATTTAAAATTAATTTAATTCATTTAAATTTGACAAGAGATCACATTATTCTTATATTAAAAACAACAGAATAATATGGATTATTCCGAACATCATATTTGTTAGTAACAATATATTGTAGGTGCGTTAGTTAAACGGAAACCACACATGCGTATACGACATCTACTTAAGAAGATACGCTACACAGGCATTTATTGTCTCCATCTTAAAAGTGCGTAACATAACAAATTTACGCTCAGCAGATCACGTTTAGCTCCGTTAGTTAAAATTTATAGTGAATCGCGATCTACTATGAAACTTAATGGTGCGAGAAAAACATCTGTGTGTATGCAGATTTTTAACGTTAGTTCAATTTTTTAGCAAGTTAGGCGTACCTATTATTTATTATATTATAATATATTGTAAATTAAAAATGCTTATTTAAAAACTGAATTACCGTAAAAAGATCCAGATACAAATAACACACATAATGATCTCAACATCAAGTTTCATAAAAGATTGATTTTGTAGCTTCCTCAGGTAATGGAAAGACAATTTTAATCATAGTATAATATGATAATATTAATTTATTAAACTAACTGTTTAACTTATTAATAGTAATTATTATGTAAGGTTACATTTAACATTTATTTAAAATTTTATTAGTATGAATGTAATCAGAAACAGATTAGTTTCAAAACTAGGTTAGGTAGCAATAAAAAAAACTTATAAATTCCTACAAGGTATGGCGGGAGAATGAAATTAACTCAATAACAAATATGATCATATGGATATTTGTATTTCGCATACACGCGTAATGCTATAAACCCATTTCGTGCATTTATGCAATCGTTATACTTTTTGATCCATACATGTATACAATAGGACAGAGGCTAAAATATAATTTTTTTCGTACTACACACTTTATATTAAACTTGGAGGTAACTTGGAGGGCTTCTCCAAAGTGTATTCAATCCATATACATAGAGTAGTCAATTTCTATTTTTATTTATCTACAGAGTACATACTACATCACAATAAAACGATTTATGTCGGTATATTGGTACGATTATTAATTAGGTATAATACAATATAATTTTAGAGTAAATGCACTGAACTATACTATGCAGAGAGTGAATTTCAAAATAAAAATTCCGGGGAAAAAAATCTCCGATTCTAGGAAAAATGATCCCCAAACTACAATATACCTACTCATAATCACGTGCAATTGATTGATCAAATGTTTTTTAAAAACTAATTGGCGTAATAACCAAATTGTAAATATTTAATTACAAAATGTATACCTACACAATATTTATAGGAATACTTATCATAAAAAAAAATAATATATAATAAATAGTTTTCAAACATTAACAGTAATATTATTTTGTTTTATATCACGACTTTAAACAACATACCTATGTTTATGGTTCTTTTAAAAGAATAGGTACCTACATTAATTAACTATTGTTTGATAATTATTTGTATTATTCAACGTATTGATCATTCAAAATGTTTTTTTTAAATTTAATTTTATAATATTTTAAATATTGTATCTATAAGTACAACTTGTAAAAACGACTCCTAATAATAATAATAACAATAATTATTATTAATATTTAAAATTCTTATCCATCAAAGAATTTTTCAATTAAGTTACTGTACAAAAAGTAACTAGTTATTACAGGCTATTACATACATATAAAAATGGAGAGGGAAAAATGTACGATACCTCATCAATCGAGAACTCAGGTTTGATTTGGCTCAAATTATTTTTAAAATGTTCGTAATTGCCAGGAGAAGGTTATTACGAGAGAAAGTCTTAGGAAAATTCAACGGAAAAGTAGGAAATCTGGATGTAAAAAATACAACAGTGGCGCAACAGTGTATTATATAATGGTTTCTATTGGTTTATCGGGCATGTTTGTAGATTTATATTATTATTTTTTGTCAATATATATATATATATTCTAGCTGATCCCGTGCACTTCGTTACCCGTAAAATGTACAAACTTTTATATGACTCAAACTTTGTGTAATGCGTTATATAATATTCGGTGTTTAATGTTCTAGATTTATCTTAACTTTTCATTCTACGTTATCAGGTATGCAATCTACCTGTGGTAGATCGTGGACACCCCGTGCTGATTGTACGTAAGTGTATGATTTAACTCTAAAGTATCATAGTTATACCAAGTTTGTCGTTTTTACTTGGTACAACTTTGATAAAAGAAAAACCAAATAAAAAAAAAGTAAATTTAACCATTTTTAAAAAGTAAAAAAAGTAATTTTTTATAAAAAGTTTAATCCTTTTAAAAATAACCCAATTATAAAATTGAATTATTTTGAATTTTACCCTTTTTAAAATAAATTCAAAAACAAAAAACTTTTTCAAAAATTTTACCCTTTAAAAAAAAAATTGAATCCTTTTTTTAAAAAGTAAAAATTGAAATAACAACAATAATTATTGTTTACCTAAATAAATGTCGACGGATGATCGATGCACTTTTACGCAGCTTTGCAAACTATGTAAACGTAAGTGGATTGTGGAGGAAAGCAGACTGACAGCAATTAGAAGTGTCATTCTGGTAAAATAATGTATAAGCTAATGAGTAATAATACAATTATATTGCGTTGTACCATCAATAATAATAATAAATAATAATATTATTATAATTGTTTTCAAATATCCATTATAATTAATATAATATAATAAAATTAATCATCATTGTTTTAAAATATTCAGAATATAATAAATAGATATTAATAAAATTATTATAATTAATACATATTTTTTTGTTTTTCCATCAATTTTATATAATATTATTAGTTGTTATATAATTTAAAAGAAAATATTCTGCAAAAAATAGTTTGTATGCATTCGTGGTTCAAATTTCCTGGACTAAATCGACTGGGCATTGTGCACATTGCCCGTAACATATATATGATATAAGTACCCACACTGTTACCCACACTATTTAAGCGCCCTTAGGGATTTGCTAATTTAAAGTGGTCGCATGATGAAAACTCCATTACCGCACTATTTTTAAGTTAGTTTAAATCCACACAGAGCGTTCTGTATAAATTCAACTGTGCAAACACAAATCTAACATTTATGTCATGTTACACTACCATTTGGGACAACGTGAAACTTTGTTGACAGTTAATTTTCAACCTTCAGTTGCCCACAAGAATGTAAACACGTTTTCGTCCATGGTGTTTTCTTTAAAACGATACGTACGCATAATATTACGTGTACCTACAATAATAAACTGAATATATGGCTGAAATATCACGGATATTATTATGATATGTATGTGGTGCGAGATTTATGCACACATTTATGTGGTATAATATAATTTTAAATTTAAACGTTCTTTAAACGAGTAACGATAATAATATGCAGGTCAAGACTGAGGTCATCAATCCAATATTATGGTAACTATAATGACGTATTCAAATTGAACTACACAATTTATTTTAATGTAGGTCATTCCTAATGAATTATATTATTATACAATTCTAAATGATACCTAATTAAACTACAATAATAAAATATATAATATGAGGCAGTGAAAAATGTTCTGGTTCAAAGAAAGAGAACAAATCGAGAACAGAATCAGAAAGAGTGAAAATATTCTTTAAATTTGAGTAAAGTGAGATTATAATAATATCATATACAATCAATTATAATTGATCATAACATCATTGATTATAAATACTATTTTGTCCGGGCAGGGTTATACTTTGACCACTGACCAGTCCAAGCAAACTTTACCCGTAATAAATTGGGCATTGTGTCTTGAATTATAAACGAAAATTATTCTTTGATTAATTTTTAATTAGTCGTAGTACCTCCATCGGGAGGCCTCTACAGTCTGTCAAATCTGCCTTTTTTATTTTTATTTTTATTTATTTTAACATATAAACCATCAATTGTTCTTATTGTTCTTCTTTTTTTTGTAACAGATTCAAAATTGAATAAAAAACATATGAACCAAAAAAAAAAAATTTTAATTAAAAATTGAAGAAAGTTAGATTAGTAAAAATAAATACGAATTTTACAGTACATTTTGTATATTTTTTGGCGTAGTATTTTTTAAATATAAAGTAATAAATAATAATAGAACAATATTTGAAACCATTGTACACTTTTTCCGATGGAATTTCAACTAGTACCTACGATCTACCCTAATGAAACTCTGAACTCTCGATATTGTATAGAAAATTATCATCGTTTCGAGACTATATTTTCAGCTACAAAATTATCGGCTTATCAGCTTGTCTGTAAATCGGTTTTACTTTTTAAAGTATTGTACAATTACATTATCACAATCATATACCTATAGTACGTAACAAGTGGGTTGTTATTACTATTTGTTAACAACTCACAATATTGTAATCAAGAGGTCATACACTTAAAAAAATATATTACGTAATATTTGCAGTATCTGATGTGGAAAAATTAATTGTTCCTGTATGAGAAGGTAATGGTTTTCAGTAGGTACTATCATGCTTACAACGAAGAATAAATTATTTAATATTATTAATGATACTAATTTTTCAATCGGACATAGTGAATAAAATGGGCACAACCAGAAGTTGTGCTTAGAACAAAATTTGTATTTTAGGATCAGTATACCAATTATAATATGGAATGTATGGGATTAATAACAAATTTAAAAATGTTAAAGGATGATGAATTCTTTAGATTATTAGCCCGAGGAAAGTATAATTTTGATCATCAAAATCTGACAGTACTATAAAGTATGTAATATTATAATGACTGGGCATTTCTGGATAGACTACTTGACTGTTTCGCCTGTAAAATATTATACACAGATAAATATGGCGTTGGTCTACAGACTGGTTTGGCTTACCTATTGGAAATCTTTGCGAGTAGTCCTTTCAGACCAAGGAGCGTGAAGAGATGCTATTACAGAAAATGTAAGGGATCATGTATGTCCAAATTTCTCGATGAATTTTAAGCTAACGCTGTTATTGATTTTCCAACGTCTAGATACTTTTGACGCCGTAAAATTCTTTATTCCTTCGCTATTTACAAATTAGTTTTCATTAGTTTTATTCCTTTTTTTTTTTGAAAACTATATTTTATTCTAACTGACTCCTACCCGCTGGTCACTATGATGGAACATACTTACTAACATTTACATTATATGTTAAGTATTTGATTCATTTAGTTTTAATGTATTGTAATATAATATATTCTATGTTATTAATTTAATTGGCAAGATTTAATGGAAAATATGTGCGTTTAAACATCACAATAAAAAAAAAAAATGAAATAAATGTTTATTATGCAAGTATATTATAACGTGTTAAACAATGAATTAAATAATGTATAGTTGGGATTTTTGTAATATTGTGTTATACAATGAATTTGTACAAAATTAAATGCATTAAAAATACGAGAGGAATTAACATTACTACTTAACATTAAATGTTTCAAAATCATAATGGTTTTTAACGCAAGTTTACGAGGAAAAAACTTAACCTAATATTAAAATGACTGCGTTTTGTACTAAAAACCCTTTGAAATTTAATTTTCATTCGTAGGGAAAAAAGTTTCTTTGAGTTTCCACTCGTTTATTACAAGACTGGTCTTGTCATTAAATATACTTAAACGTGTGTTCTTAAATCGCCCACCAAAAATATAAAGCATCATCGTCTTCGAATTACATAATATTCAAAATAAATAAATTCCAACAATTGGTGGAAATAAAGCTAAAAATGAGCTGGTATTTACAAAAAAATATTATTTAACGAAAACATTCATATTAAAAAAAAATATTAGTTACATGGAATGTAAATATATAATATATATGTATTGAATATAACAATTATATAATAACCGTAACTATATAGCCACACATATGTCTTATGTTTGCTGATTATCCGTTTGATTTGAACATATAAATCGAAACTCAAAATGTATTGTGTATTATCATTTTCTGTTTTAACTATTAGTAAATGCTAAATTGTGCTACAATCACAGTCATGATACTATATGATATGGCTATTTTATATTCACACATTCGAAATGTATTCATCGAAATGTCTCGAAAACAAGCTTAACTAAGTTTATATAATATCTACTTTCTTTAAAAATCTATACCTACAACTATAAAAACTTTTACATAAAAAGTATTATAAACACTAATAAAAAATAGGGTTGTTGTTATAATAAGACATTTTTATTTATTAAAATATAACTTCGAGATTATGTCGAATTATCGCACATAAATAATACAATAATAATATTCTTTCGTGTAAATGTACGATTAATTTCAATAAATGAAATTGAAGTACTTGTAAGTCATAAAAATCGTGATAAAATAGGTTATAAGAAAACCACAAAACATTTTATAAAGCGTGAAATTAAACGATTATCGTAATACAACTGTGTATATTATTATCGAATGAAACCATTTTAATACTTAAACTACTTATGTTAAACCGTAAGATAAACAATGTAACGTACAATTACTATCGAATAATATTATAACATATTTTGTTTAATGTCAGAACCACAATTTTTTTATAAAATTATTTTACATACCATGATTGTTATGTGCAAAAAAAATAATTAATTTCTCGATAAATACGTATTTGTACAGGCTACAGTTACTTATTACATTAACGTTAATTATGCATGAAAGTATTATTTTATTTATTTATAGTCTAGTAATTTATATAGAATTAAAACTCAAGTAACGGCGCAACAAAACCTAGATTGTATAAAGAATAATCAATAAAATAGACATGTGATAAATTATAATTATTCTTGAAATATTTGTAATATGTAAAATATTGAAAATGGTTTTTATTTTACAAGAGACGTACCTAATTAAATACTTTAAGTCTGGAAATAAAGGCTTATATCCCGCACCGAGCACAATTTATTTAAGTATTTAATTGTTTCTGAGTTGTTTGTCGAACGTTCTAAACCAATAGAAAAAATAAACAGAGAGAAAAAATGAATAACAAGGGGAAAAAATCCATGAATTTTGAACGAATTGCATTGAAAAAAAAGAATATTTATGAGACCGGATACGATTGTTAATTCAATCAAATATTAAAATAAAGTAATACCTCGTTAGTGATGTTTTAGCTGTAGGCTTGTTTTGTGGGGATATCGTTTTAAATGAAAATTGCATTTGCAATTATTACTCTGCAACTAAAATCGATTTGAGTAAAAAAAAACAACAGGAATGAAATGCTGAAATCCTTGGTTACTGTTCATTATATATTTCAAATGAGTAAACTCAATCGTTCAAAGTGCATTCTAAATCATATTACTATATTAGTTGATCCAATTATCAATTATTCAATTAAAAAATATATCTCTGCGCGTAACAACTAATATTATTGTGTCTGATGAAGAACAATATCTCGACACGACGAACTATTATATATATATTGCAAGGCAAGCTGTTATTATAACCTAGTGCCTACACGTATTTAAATTGTTGATTAAAATAAAAATTATTGACTTACAACTGACAAGTGACAACTGTAAAACAACCCTTGAACTGTGCAAATAAATTACGTTTATAAATTAATTGGTTTGATCTGCATTATTGTCATCTGTTTGATATACTAATATTATTTGAATAGGTAGGTATATCTAAATTAATTGTACACAGCCAACAACATCGTTTTTGAATACATTTTTGGGGGGAGGGGTGGGATTAAACCCACCCGTGAACGTGTATGAGTAAAATATAAACGAAACCAATTGATTTCCAAAAAGAAACTGATGTCTGAAATTCGCTAATTTCTAATGCGTATTAAGTGTTTCATTTTATGTTTTTATTATATTTTATAATAATAAAGTCGAAAGATAATGTAAACCTTATAAGAGTACCCATGTTCTTCATTTTTATTATATTGTAAATTATTGTGCCAATATGTCGTTAATAGGTCCCATTAATAGGAAAGCAGTGTTCATTGTGCACATTAATTATATTATTATAAGGAATCCAAACAGAAATATGCGTGCATATCATTACAGGAAATTCGATAGTAACTATCAAATGGACTTTTGTTTTAAGCTGTCAGAATGTGCACGCTGAATTTATTCAGGGATTGTGAGACAATAAATTACGAGACACCTACGTTTCTTCCCGAAGGTTGTGAACGTATCTAAATATTATTATACAAAAAAAAATTATAACCGAAAAATGGTTAAGGAAAAAGGGAAACATAACCTGATTATGTGTAAAACAATAATTATTTTTACTGTCATAGAGGGGTGATTCGCCAAGCTTTGCATGAATTCATAATCAAATCAAACAATATGTGGTTGAACATATACTGGTGATTCACCTTGTATAGCGTTTGATTATTTAATGCAATAGTCGAATGTCGTAAGTATGTTATAATTTTATAATATCAATGGCCACCGCGATTTACCTTGAAATGGTGCAAGTCCTGAACCACGCAGGTGAGCAGGGCGTCTTTTCCCACGATAACGGTCACGTTTGGTACCGGTTCCGGGAACCACGGTCGTCTGGAGTCTGAAACGATAAAAATGTACATGATACGATTACCTATTATTATAGGAACCTATAACTGCAACTACTGCAGTTACGGAAAAATGCAATAAACAATATTGGGGAAATTCGAGATTTTGGACGGTATTTACGGGATTCGCCGAGAAGCGACTTTAATTAGCTAATAGGGCCGTGTTCGTATATTAGTGTACCTATATCGGTGTACATTACTATAAAATCACGATCGGAGATAATATGCGGATCACTCGTTTATTACCACGAACCGTATACCCATGCCGATAGTGAGTGTACCGTGGAGGTTTTGTAATGGGTAACGGGTATTGATAGTGGGTGGAACTGTATACGTAGTATATACGTGTGGCAATACCACGTCCTAGGACTCTATAGGTATGTGTGTTGTTACCCAGGGATGGGTTAACGCAGGCGTGAACGATCCTTGAGGGGAGGGGGTGGGGGGGTCGTTATTTTATTTCCTAGACGCCGAGCTATATAGTGTCCGAAACGAAAACACGTGTTCTAACGATCATTACATTCAGTATTGTTATAGTTATTACTTATTATTTTTATCGCTATACCGTGGTATCGAATAATGCCTCCCTCCTACAAGGGCAATTTTAAATCCTTGTGACGAGTTTGCGACGCTGCGCTTGAGCCACTGCCGCAGGTAACTATACAGTTTCGGGATTCTGTGCATAACGAGTGTTTCGCTCTCCATGCTGTAGTCCATAGACTAAGTAATAATATAATGCACCTAATTGATACGTAGGACAAACGTAAATTGTACCCGCAACGAAGGGAAAAAAGTGTGTGTGTGTTACTAGTACGCGCGCGGGAAGTGAAACTTCTTTTGAACGGCACACCTATACTATACTTTAATCATTAGGTAAAATAAAAATACCTACTATTTTTACTACTTTAAGTCGCAACTGCGCGTGTATGATATTATTTTATTCCCGGTGACGTGTTATTATTATTATCGTCGCCGAAACCGCATCGGCTGGCACCGACCAACATTAAAATTTATAATACGTAATATTATTATTATATATGTACAACATGACTAAGTACGCGCGACTAAAAAGCTCGCTCAAGACAATATACTGCAGAAAACACCCGCTATATGTATATAATATAACAATATTATGTAGGTAGTAGGTATGTGGATATGTCATATTATGTACATGACGTACTGATACGCTTCGCACCGCCACCCCGCCGACCGTATGAAATCATCCCAGGCGATCATTCCGTTTTTATCTAATTATTTATCTCATTATGACGTATTTAATATTATTGTTAGCATTCAATATTAATTACGACTATTTATTTCTTGAGTTCTTCGTTTAATAACCCAACCAAAAAAACTGTCGCTTAATGTTATACTTACAAGCAATGTTGGTATTTTTTTCACCTTATCACATATTTTCACTTGTCACTAGATAATTTTTTTTCTCTACATTAAATTATTTCATTTAATATAGTTGTTTAAAAACAAAAAACACTATATAAATCATAACTCCCTAACCAAAAGTCGGATAACGTTGATATCGGTACCAATCGATATAGCGCAAAGTTCTCTATAAGGCCCGACTACAAAAACGGCTCGACGTGCCTAAAAAAAGTGTCCTTGCAGAAACACCCCGAAAAACACAAGTTATGAACTTTCGGGGCCTCGGAAGACGGAGAAAAACGTCTCGTCCAATCTCGACACAAGACGCCGAATTTCATCACCGACCTTCATACTATAAGAAAACTCGAGATTCAGAAACGTAGGACAACACCTATAGTTTTTCTGAAATAATTTTGAGGGGAGAGGGGGGGTCAAAGGTACCCCGAATATGGGAGGAGGGGATATTTAGAGTGTCTAAAGACTAAATTATTGGTGGTAAAACGGGGTACCCAAGTTAAAACCGAACCGAGATATACTTAAATCAAAATATTAGCCGTTTACAAAATACAGCTACGACAATCTGCGGCTGCGCACATGGACGTGTACGCGTTTGCGTTCGTACGGCCGCCGTTCGCTTTTTTTTTCCTCACTACCCTGCGTAAAGAAGTTTAACTTCAAAATAAAATTGTAAATTGAACCCAATACATTTCAGATATACATTATATCCACATTAATGATATCATACGCGATTTGCGTGTCTTGAAGATGTGCAAAAGAAATTGTTTTAAAAGTCAATATCATTGCAGTATATGCGAATGATGTGTTTAAAATTACAACTTAATTACATACGAGTTTCAGTCGCTGATTTTCAGGAAAACATTATACCCTCACTGCCTAGCAAACTGATTTTACGAGTTATTTAACGAGTGTAAATACAAGTAAACCTATACCTTATAATGAGAGATGTAATAGAAATAATAATAATACTTAATTATAATTAATAATATATACCTACGTATTTACACGATACGTTTTATAATATATAGCTAGCCGAGGGCGTAGATAGAATTTTCATCAGTGGGGGGGAACTATGTGTATTTTTAAATTATGTTGTCAAACATTAATATATTATATTTTCTAGCGATGTCCGGAAGGGGGGAGGAATTGCCTTGAAGGAAGTGCAGAGGTTGTTAATATTTTATTTTATTTTATTTATTTGATATACCTAGATATCACGGGTGGAGGCTCAATTATACAATAATTCTCACACGATACTATAACAATTAACAATTCAGAATACCAAAATATGATAGTTATAACAGATATTACAATATAAACTAAGCTACATATAAAATACAAATTAACATAATGGTACAAAAACAAATTAATATACGATTTAATATCAAAATTCATTAAAATAAATAAAATAATAAAGTTGGTTCCTCGTTACCCAGACGCATCATGCGGTCAATCGGCTGGTTTCTATCAAAGTTGGTACACTGCCTAGGAACAACAAAGAGAACTTGAGATCATATTGTGGAATGAGGTGACATTTTAAAGTTAACGTGTGAGAGCAGAGCAGGAGTATGAATTGAACCACTAATACACTATTTAACCTTTGTAAAAATACTATATTAGCTCTAATTATATTTATTATTAAGTCATTTTTAATAGTTATTTAATATTTTAATTAAAAATATTATTTAGCTTATATTTTTAAAGCAAAATTCTTATTGCAAGTCCTAAAAATTATTCAAAGTTTAGTATTATTGAGTTATGATGAGATTGTATTATTAATGGATTTCAGATAGATATTTACAGCAGAATAAATAAATTAAAAATAGTATTATTAGATAATGTTTTTTTCTAATGCCCCTTCAAAAAATTGAAGTTAGCTTGGTGACTAAAGTTAAAATTGTAAAATACTATAGCATAATGACTAATGAGTACATAATAATAATATAGTATGGCTTGGTGCTGCGCATTGGCTGATACCAGTCGCGTAATATGACTGAGAGTAAGTAACGCCCGATGATATAAGTTCCCAGATGGGTGACCACCCGGGTTCGTAGTAGTAAAAATCTTGCTACACATACGCGTGTTTGCTTTCCTACTGTAACAACCGTAACAACACCTTACCGTACCAACTTTAACTACCACAGTTCACGACCTCTACAAAAGCTAATAGCATTATCGCCGGGCTTAAGATGATCGATGAAAAAAAAATAATAATAATATTATAGTCTACTATATCATTGAAATAGGTAGTGTAATCAAGTGTTTTAAATTCACCAAGCCAAGTTAATTTTTTTAGCAGATGATTTTAACACAAATGATATCTATAGTTGAAAGACTTTTAAAATGATATCACAAATTTTAGAGTCAGTTTTTTTTATTCCTACTTAGCGTTTTTTTTATACGAAGTATGGTGGAATGTTTTTGTTGTGATATTATTATACGGTTACAAACATGAAAAAAGAAATTCATCGAATGATGAACTGTCATATTGCTTTTACGGTCTGTCATAAAATATATTATAATATAATATACACACGTGAGAGAAGATAATAATATGTGCAAGGTAAACAAAACAATAATGTCGTCGCAAAAATAGTATACTTATACTCATGTTATGCCTTTTTATTATCATAATAATATAATGTGAGATGTACTATATAATAATATTATGTATACATTAGATACCTAACGACGAATAAATATTTATTATAACAAATCAAATATATTATGTATGTACTTGTATTTGATTACAATTATATTTTGTAGCGGAGGAGAAAACACCGCAGAAGAGTTTTCATGTCATCTTGTCGACATGAAGACATATAGTCACTATATATAATTTAAAGTCGTGCTCACGGATATAATATACCTACTGGATACGAGGGAATCGAGGGAAATACTAGGGAACGAGGCAGGTCATCATGTAAAAAAAAATAATTAAACTTGAAAAGTGCTAAGACGATCAGCTGCTGCGTGTCAAGAACACTAAGCGCTACTAACTAATTTATTTACTATACAAATTCAAAATTGTGATTAATTAATTAAATATAATTATTTAATATTACAACTACGGTTTTAAAACATTAACATTTTTAGGTACCTATATATTATATTATTCTGTTATTATTTTTTTGTGGCAGTACTGATACCTAGTACATAAATATAGGGCTAAAGCAGCGCCAGGTGGTGTGGCACATCTTATCAACTATAGTCTATTCAGTTTATTTCCTTCCATTCCGTATCCAGCAAGTATCTTAATTCGTGGTCGTGCCTAATCAACATACACAATCATATTATAATATTATTGATACAACACCATTGCGGTGGATGTTCAACAAATTGCCATCAGGAATTAACGCACAATAAATTGTCGAATAAAATATACTATTATGAAACGATGAAGCGTAATTCCACAAACTCTTGCCTGGGTGAAAACAAAATAACAATAATAAAAAAAAAGTGGAAAGGACAAAGTTTTGGCGTGCATTTTAACGTCTTAATTATAATATGGTCTCGGCCGTGTACGCGGCCGGCTTTAACGGTTTCTCGGGGGGTCCATTAGTTGCGTAACTTTTACTCGACTGTTTTGTACAAATAACGGACGTGGCGGTGGCGCGTGGTCAAAACCACTTTTCCAGATGACCTAATTTTCGCAGTTTTATTTTTTTCTTATTTTTTTTCTTGTACCCTTGTCTAAATAAAAACAAGTCTAACGTCTCTAACTTTTCTCACTTATTTTACTCGTATTACAGTAAAATGTCTTCCCCCCCCCCCCCCATATAATCGTCACTATATTATTCCCTCACTCACACATCTCAGTGCGAACGTTATCGATAAAAGTCTTCTTGCACATCTTTACACGCACGCACGATTATACAATTTCGACTTATGTATTTATCTAGCCTAAACAACAAAAATAATAAAGACGTGTAACAATTATTTAATCCCTCTCCCTCTTACCGACGTTACAGGTGATTCTTATGCGTACGACGCGAGTGTAATGTTATATACAATGGTACTATATGACGTAAGACATTTGTATTTATTCCATGATTTCGTATGGAAAATTCCGTAACTATTATTGTGCATTGGAAGCTATTGTACATAAATTATTATTTTTTGTACATATATTGACTATACCTACCTCAAGTACCAATTTCAGGAAGATATTTCTTACAACTATATTTTTCTAGAACGGTCCACGACATCAAATTTACTATAGTTGTACTGCAGTTGCTATAATATATATTATTGTAGTCAGTTTGGAATAGCAACTTTACCAGTATATCTACCGTATTGTGGTAATAGGTGAAGCATACTATTTATATAAAGTTGGTACTGTGAAAAGACAAAAGCGCGTGGATATTATACGTACAGTTTGTATATATACACATTAAAACCTCTAAATACCGGCCACTCTAGGTCGCTGCTATTTGTCCAATATTGAGAGATGTCTGATATTCAAAGGGTTCAGTATATAGAAAGTTTGTAGTTGGTTCCCAAGAAAATGTCCACTATTCGGTGGTACCTGCTATTTAGAGGTGTCGTTAATAGAGATTTCACTGCAATAGTAATTTTTTTTTTTTGGTTTATTCAAGTCTGTTTCGTCCTATAGCCGCCACAATCTTTCTCCACGTTTCTCTGTGCATCGCCATCTCTTCTCAATTCAGCACTCCCATTATCCTCAGGTCTTCCTTAATTCTATCTTCCAATCCCCTTGGTCGACTTTTATTAGATTTCCATTTCGTGACAGGCCGTATAAGTTGACCCTCCGCCCTCCATGTATGTCCGGCCCACTCAAATAGCTGGCTTTTGAGTGTGTGTGGCTATAATATTGACATCGCTGAACTGCGCAATATGTTCTTGGTTTGATATAATAATAATAATCTGTATTATTTATATATTTGAACATAATATTATATAAGAGTTTGAGTTTACAATATAATCGTGATTAATACGCGACAACAGAACGTATTTGAAGACCTGTGCGATTGCTCACGGAACGAATTCGGTACATGCAGAGCTCAAACGTCTCTCGATTATATTGCCATATTAATGGGTAGGGTAGGTGTGGTAAAAAACAAAAAGACTTACATGATTATTATACTATCAACGATTCGTCGCCAAAACGCGTGTACGTATGTGTGGATAGTGTGACCATGACGACTACAAAGGGAAACAGACAACAGTACCTATATAATATAATAATAACATATAATATACCTACGTGGTTTTAATACGGGGTGCAAGATAATTTTACGCCGCCGTTGTTGTGACGTGAAGAGGGTTAGGTATGTACTTTTTTCCACCGGCAGGCATACATTGTTTATTTTTCTACTATAGAATTGTTTGTTTTTCATTTAATATAAACTTATATAAACTTTTTACATGTATAGGTAAAAAAACAAAAACAATATCAATAATAATAACAGTATACCTATACAAAAGAAATGAAAAGTCGTACAGATATTCGTACCTACTTGATATCGGAAATATATTGAGAATTTTATTCGTTAAATTATGGCAATTCCTGAACACTTTAATATCGAAAGTTTAGAGGTAAAGAAATAGGAATTAATGGTTTTGTGAACGACTCAGTAGTATATAAGCCCATGTTATAGTGATAATATAGTTTTTATTGTTGTATATTTATTATGATTTATTATGAAAAATAATATTTTTCTGATGTTAGGATTTTATTTTTTAGTAACATACATTTTGTATTTCGTATTTCATGGCAACAGTGATAAATATTATTTTAAGGGTACGCGATATACCTAAAATTAAAATTTAAACATTATAAAAAGCCAACGTACAATACCAGATAATGTTCTTAATTTTGAGTTTTTGATAATAGGTCACCATAGTGCTAAAGCTGCCAACCACGCAAAGTCTGATCTGCTGAACACAAATTTGCTATGTCGCACGTGGGTCAGAAAAAAAACAAAGAGTGCGCTGACATTCTCTTAAACGTTTTTTTTTAATCATACCTAGCTAATGTAATAACCATTATATATCCATTAAAA
Source organism: Acyrthosiphon pisum (assembly GCF_005508785.2). Classification (NCBI taxonomy): domain Eukaryota; kingdom Metazoa; phylum Arthropoda; class Insecta; order Hemiptera; family Aphididae; genus Acyrthosiphon; species Acyrthosiphon pisum. The sequence goes on from NC_042495.1 coordinate 52,329,034, forward strand.
TATTATTAACTAAACGTATTTGAACATAAATGGAAAATTCTAATATATGTCTAATGTCTATAATAGTTATAACAATAATACCCATTATTAGAAAATTAACTAATTAGTTGATTTTAAAAGTTTTCGATGATATAATGTTGCGTGAGACAAAGAAACTATCGGAATGCAGATTACGCGATTTTCGTTTTGAACTGTGTGTAAAATGTGTGTTGACTTTTTACAGTGTCACAACAAAGACATAATATGAGTTTGGGTGCCATTTGCTGAGCAAAAAAAAAACATTTAAGGATACGTCTTATTCTTATCTGCAGCGTTCGTTTTTATTCGATTCATGGAATTTTAATATATTTTATATACATTTTAAAACGATTTGGATCGTTGATTCGTTTTCATTTATCAGCTTCTGAACGTCTGTCGACTGTTTGAGGAAAGTAATTGTGAATTTGAGTCGTTTATTGTTGAAAATGTTTTGCTCGTCTTACTGTCATAGTGCATATTATTTGTATATATATTTTTTCTTACATCGCGAGGCACTAAACGATAGTTTTTAACTTAACGTAGTATTGTGGTTGTAGTCACTATTCATTCAATTATACGCCCTTATTGTGCCCGTATAATAATATATAGGTTATAATAATATTAGGTTAGTATATAGGTGCGTGTCAAATTATTGACCATAAATTCGTCTCTGAATATCTCGACTCAAATGGTTTTCTGTTACGGCAATCGGTGTATTTTAATATTATATTTTGACTATATAATAATATGAATTTGCACGTATCAGTGAATTCCATTCTGTTATTATATATAATAGAGAGCTGCAATTAGAAATACGGTTAGAAGCGATGTTAAGATATTACGATTGAGATACCAATGGCTAAAACTTAAAAGTAATTAACGATATATTAAATTACAAATTACACGGTATGACGCTATTGTATGATCACCGAACGTAGTGAATCAATTCAGATGATTAACTTGGAAATACATAACAAAAAATAACAAACAATAAGGCTCGTGTGAAATTTGTAAAATATAATAACACGAAGAAAGCGTCCGATAAACCAGCATTGTGTGTGAAGTTTCCGTACTCGGAAAATTGATTCAGATCGACTCGTATTATACGTTCAAACACGACGAATCTCACGGGAGAAAATCCCGATATTTGTGTTGGGTTTACGTATGATAAATCATTTTTTCCACATGGAATCTTATACAGACTCGTAATTATAATTTATAAGAGTTTGCTTGTGTAAAAACTTAACTACGTGCTCGGCACAGTGAGAGTATAACAATCGCTATAAAATCGCCGATAAAAATATTGTTGTTAGGGCCGTTACCTTTATTCTCAATAAGATACAAAATATGATTGATTTAAATTAATAAAAAAAAAAAATCTGATTCACTTTTCATACAATATAAATATTGTTACAAAAATGAAGTACCTACTTACGGTGAAAACAACACCGACCTATCTGCATCTTTGAAGTCTGAACGATAATTAGTAGGTATATAAAATAAAATAATCCGAAAATCGAATAAAAATAATTTGTTTGTATGGTAGACCAGAATTTATGAATAGTCTTATTAAGCTTATTAGGTATGACAGGTTATTCTGAATTGTCAGTAACGACATTTTTATTTAAATTTAAAAATGCTTCTATAAATTCTTTAATAAAATGAGCTTTTCTCCAGTCATTATTGTAATCCGAATATGTGTAGTTATTCAATTTAACCGTGAAATAATTAGGAACAATAAGTGCAAAAGAATGTTGGCTGTATCATTTTTTTTTTTCATATAGTAAAATATACAAGACATTTTCATAAAATGTAATACGTAATTTTATATACAATTTATTGAAAATGTAACAAAGTTCTAAGTAAGAATGGAATATGTTTTTTAAATAAATAATATATAACATATATTATATTTTTACTTAACTTAAAGTCTTAAGTAATAACATATATAATATGACATTATGACAATTGATAACCCAACCGATATGATGATTAATGACAAATATGGTTACTGGTAAACTTAAGCATTATACATGAAGGTACCTATATACTTTAAGTAATGTATATATATATAAAAAGCATTCCTCAGACAAAAACAATCTTTTTTTTATCACTGCAAGTCGTAGTTTATTCTATACAATATTTTAGTATCTGCCTTTGATTTGATATGTATGTAAATTTAGGACAATTTTTTCAGTTCAATAGCATCTCAATCATCAATGCTAACGAAATTACACGTAATATTTTTTTCAAGCAGGAACGACACTATTATAAATTAAACAATATATAATAATTATTAATTAGTATACTCAATTGTGAAAGCCATAATATTATATTGTATGCATATATTATATTAATAGTTATGTTGTTATTATAGGTACTTCAAATCGAAGAAAAGGATATTTTTTCTTGGATGTTTTTTTCCATCACTTGTTATTTTTTCCAGGTAGTTTCCAGCTTGGTAATTTTTTCATTTGGTATTTTATTCAAAAGCCATCGAAAACAATAAATTCAGGCTAATTAAATGCTTCAGAAATTTTACATGAACAATTTATTTATTCCGTAACAATACTTATTGGTTATTAAATAAGATATTTGCAAATTTTTCCCACATGCACTATTATTTATTATAATTTATATTGTATCAATGTTATTGTTAAATTTAATTTTAGTTGCTTTAAATTAATATGAAACACGAAAACTGTGAATAAAGAAACAATATTATTTCGTTTAATCGTTAAAGTTAAGTAATTGTGTGGTAGGTTATAAGTACATACAATTTATTATTGTTAAATTAGTGAGCGGTACAATATTCCATTATTCTCTAAAATATATAAATAAAGTGGAGTCTGGTTTAGTTTTTCAACAGATTACACAGCCCTAGCTCATTGGTTATGGCGCAAAATGTTTTTAGTTATTTGCAGGTTAAAAATATTGGATTAATGATTTGCCAACGCTTAAGGAGAGTACGATTATAATTTTTCGGTATGGCGACTACAAGAAAGTGCTCAAAAAGGAGGTGACCACATACCTACTTTGTTTCGATCGGACAAACCGTTATGCCATTAATACTGTAAAATGTATCTCTACTTACGGTATAATATTATATCGTCAGATTCACTTACACGTCGGAGTTCATTTCGTTATAGGTAGTTAAAATTGTCGGTTTAGATTTAAGAGAAAACTATATAAGCTCCTAACATCACGTCTAAAACACCGCCTTGTGTTCACGCGTAAAATAACTTTAATTTCAAAAGTTTCAGACACGTTGCTTATTTTTTTGTCCAACAAAATATTATTGTAGTTAAATGTTTTCACGGAAAATGTTTCTTTTATTCAAAAAATGTCGTACTACTTGACGAACAAAACCGTTTCACGAATATTGCATAAAATATAATTGTAAAGCGAGAAAATGGGGAGTGGGATAGAGAGAGTGGTGCAGAAACGTAAGTATGGTACAACTCAAAAGAAACGTTACTTCAAAAATAACATTTCAAATCTGTGTAACGTAAAGCGGGGTCACATGGTCGAACGTCTTATTTTCACTGTTGCCAAGAGCAATTTTATTTTTATGTTTTCGGCCCGCAGTTTTTTTTTTATAATAATATATACATTATGTATCTATATTATAAGTGTATGGAATTTGTTGATATTATATTTTTAACAATTTGCTATTTATGCTTACTGCAGGCTGTGGGTTGCATATTTTGACAAAATCGAAATATTGGGTTTATATAATGTCATATTATATTATGTCACTCTTTGTTGAGCTGGCCATATTTTAATACGCATAAAGCGTTATATATATCATAATAATATGCATTATTTAGGTACCTATGTCACTGTAACACGAAAATATGAAACCAAGGACTTATTTTTCGCTCCGTTCTATATTTAGAACTTTTTTTTAAATAATCGAATAATTAATAACCCCCACATTAAATAATCATTATTAAGTGTTTCATGAGTCATATGAACACATACAATTCAATCAGTATTTGATTATACTTCAATGTTAGCTATTATAATAAAGCAGTCGTATGCCTACAATTTAAAAACATTTTATAGTTCTAATATAACTTTGTTTACTATTTAAAACGCCAATAACTACGTGGTTATGTATGTATGAATATTATATGCATGTATGCATATTGTATGTACGATCAACAATAAATGGATTATAAAATAATAATGATTTATAACTTTGAGAAAAATTTAAACTAAACATAATTTGTTCAATTAACGATGTTTTATTTCAAGTGTAATAATTATTACACCCCACTAAAAAAAACATCAGGGAAATGAATAGCTGTTGTATGCGTATACCGTGCATTATCACTTTTAATAAAAACAGCATGAAAAAAAACATTCTAGTTAGAAAATAATTACGTATACTACGATGACTGGGACAACTGAACGACGGGATGATGTTACATAATATATTTAAGATGAACACATATTATTTTAATTTTTTTCAATTAATATTATATTATTGTTTAAATATTATACACGCACACTTGGAGCTGTTCATGTAATGTGCACACGAGCACGACAATCGTCCAACTTTGACCTGCCATTGACGCGGACCGATGAGGACAAACGGCACTTGAAACGCAAAATATATCTTTAGATATTAAAATGATCAGCGTCACGCACACATTATATATATTTCATACTATTATTACGGATATGCATCAATCGAGCGTCTGGAAAGTTTATGTGCAGGTGGAAGATAAGTAGGTAAGTAGGATACATGCATATTATAATTATAATTTCTAGTACATCTCCGATTCGGACTAGCATCCTGCAAGTTTTAATTGGCTCGGCATAATTTTTACTTAAAGTGTCGTGTATATGCAAGTATGAGATTTTCAGCCACACACACGATCAAATCGTACAACGGCGATTGATGGATAACGTTGCATACAGGGTGGTAGATTATATCATATTATAATATGTAGGGTGAGCTTCATTAAGCATACTCATCCCCTATATTTTTATTCATTAATGAATTTATTCGAAATCTGATTTTTAGAACTTTTAAATATATACGACTATTAAAGACCATTTTATTTTAAAATTCTTGAGATTTTTTATATTTCATAAGGAATTTTCTGTGGAGAAACAAAATTCTGTTTTTTAAATGAGAATCCCCTGTAAATTATTTAGCGAATAATTTTTCTAAAAATATTGTTGGATTTAAATTAGTTTTTGAGTTATATATAACTTTGTGTTTTGAGGTCCATGATAATGGGTTTGGAAGATTTGGAGGCTTTGGTTATTTGAAAATTGTAGTAATTAATATTAGTCTATCAAAATTCAGTGGCGTATTTACGGGGGAGTCCAGGCTTACTGGACTCCCCCCCCCCCAAGAACCTCTCTCAAAAAAAAAAATAAAAACTAAAATCTCTTACATGTTTGCTAACCGCGATTTATGTAGGCTTTCGTGGACATGGTTTTTTTCCGTGAACAAAATATTTATATGAAATATAGTTTAAAATTAGCTAACAGACGCAGTCGAACGCTCAAAAACCCGCCGCCGATGTGTATCAAAACTTTTCCTTGTATTTTATGTACCAGGCATATATTACCAGGTATAATATTACCACTTTATAAAATACCCATATTAGATAAACATCAATAATTCTCGAAACAGTCGAAACATTGCAAGAAATTGACGACGCACATCATTATCCAATAAACTATTTCTATAGGTAGCCATTATTATTTATTAATCTATTTGAATTTTTGCTTTGTAAACAAGGCAATTGTCGTAAAATTATTTACTTCATGTTTGTATTTCGTTACTGAACGACGGCGATAGCTACAAGTACAGTTCATATTTTTTCAATAAAATAGATAATATCTATTACGCTGTAAGTACCAAAAAAGTTTATAATAAATTAGTAAATAATAATGATAGCTCTTTAATCTGATGCGAGCCGTAAGAAATATATTATTTTTAATAATAGCTAAAAACATTAATGCAATTTGCGCGGCGTTTATTGGCCGACAATTAGTGTTCATTATAAGGACCATGTTTACCTACGTCATATTTATTTTCTGTCCAGAGATTAGAAAGTGATATGGACGATTATTGTCATAATGTCTTATTTCTAAAATTTAAAAGATTCTCTTGTACCACAAGACATTTTGGATGAAATTTGTAAAAAAAAAAAACTATTTGATTTTGTACTTTAATATTATAAAATATACTTGTGTTAAAATTAGCCGATAAAATTTAAAATACCTATTAAAATATAATAAAAAACTATTTTCTATTCTTATAATCTATAAAATATTATTAAATTTCTTTATATCATTTCCTACCTATATTATGTCAGAATTATAGGACATTAAATTTTGAGTTCTGTAAGTAATTAAACATTTAAGAAAAAATTATCCACTAAATAATTTAGAGTAAAAAAGGGGATTTATTATTTAAAAAACAGAAGTTCGTATTGCAACAGGGTACTCCTTGAGTAATATCTATACAAATGTTCAATAATTTGAAAAAAATTGGTTTTGAATATATTTGAAAATTCCAAACATTAAAGTTTGAATTTATTAATTGTTATACGAAAAAATGCAAGTGATCAAGGGGGTGCTTGGTGAATCACCTTGTATTTTTTATTTTTATTGAATTTAATTTTCATATACATATGAAATACTGGGCCCCACTGAGAAAACTCGTACATTATAATAATATGGTAGACGGATGTTTCCCCTCATCAAAAAACCAGTATACAGACGCTTGTCTTCGTAAATTATTGAGGTAGGACTTATGGGTCCCAGGAATTACAAAAGTAACCAACTAGGTATATATAGAATCGAATACATTTATAATTGTAAAAAAAAAATTATTTCAGGAATAATAATTGGCAAACACAAAAACAATATACCGTCATATCATAACTATCATAAAATATAAATTTATATCTATTATTGAGCGGACAATTTTTGGAATTCCCACTTAACCACCCGCTGCAGGACGAAAAAGGTCGCTTTCCAACGCTTCGACCGTCATCAAAAAGTAAACTAACTTTCGGTGCAGGCGTGCAAAAAATATATTTTACCTTTAATACTTTAAAAAACTATTGGATAATAATCTAAGAACCAAAGTAATTTTTGTTTTTTTTAATCAACTATTCTCTATATAAAGAAAATGATAATAAAAATAATAATAATGGCGTAAAAGCTAAACAATTTCATGCCTATGAATAAAAAAAAAATTGGTATAATATGTATGAATGTAATAATAAATTGTTAAGTCAATAACTTCAAACTACGAGAGATGAAAACAAAGTTTTAGTTTATATGATGAATAAGGTTATAATCTTGATTTATTGAGAAACTAAAAAATCTACTATGGACATTTTTATTAAATATGTAAAAGCTGATGATTAATTTATCGAAATATTTTATTCTGTTTTTGAACACTCGACGGTAAAAAATGTTATACAGACTTTGAATGATGTGAAATAGGAGTTACAATCAAATAATAAATACCTGAAATATTAAAATTGATTTTCAGAAAAACATTTTTAAACATAAATAAGCATTGAAATCTTAACTGTTTACTCATAATATACATTTTCAAGGAAGAAATATCGAGATACACATTGTATATATTTTTATAACTTCTATTTACATTTCAAATTATTAATTTAAGCTACAACTATAGTTTATAAGAATTATTATTTTTTTCGATCGGATACAATTAAATATAACGAACATTATTATTTTTTGATAGTTAACACAATCTGACTTGACTTTTACTTATTTTGTTCGTATTAATTACGTTAATTAACGTAATTAATACTGTTATATTATTCTATACAAATAAAAATAACTTGTCTTATATAAGTGGATTTTACTTATAAACGAGTTGAACATTATTATTTAATATTTATATTGAACTTCAAAATTAATGTTTCGTTCAATTTTCTTAAAAATTTAAAATATTATATATGATAGCAATTTATAAAATTCAAAAATATTGTGAATTATTATTATTTACCCATATTAAAAGCTTCAAACAATTCGGAATACATGAAAAATTAAAGATTCGTTGTATTTTTAAAGATCTAAAGTTTGGAAATATATCACTATAAATTATAATACTTATGAGTAGACTGTAGGTAGTAATTACGTTAAGTTAGTCATTTGATGCAAATCAGTTCACTGAAACGCAATAATTTGTACGATGCTGATTCATAAAAGGCTGTTTCGTTGAAGGAGTATTATTTTTAATTAGCTGGAGAATCCATATATTCAATTTGGAGTAGGGTTGGTACTCTTGGAAATTTCGTGGGATGATCTTGAAGATCCTGAAAATCTTTATTAGGATTTATATATTATGATTTATGACTATGATAAAATCGTTCAAGATATATAGTTCGTTTGTGTTCTATCATTTGATAATTTATATTACGTTTCTGCGGTAGGTATAGCTGATAATCTCTTATTTTCGTCATACCTATTTTTTTAAGAATGATATTTTGTGTGTTTATAATATAAATAAATAAAAAAGACTGCATTTTTGTCTTTTATTTTTTTACTTTTTTTAATTTGTTTTTTTTTAGATTAAGGATTTTTATCTAGCAGGTCTCTGCGCCATTTGCGTTTAAGGTGACGAGGAGGGTTTCCTGGGATGGCTGAGATGTAGCTAAATTTTTAATAAGTGGATTTTGGGTGAGTGTATTAAGGCGTAGGCGGAACCAGCAAAACGCTTGAATATTCAAATGAAATATAAAATTATTTAGCCTTTAGATAAGTAGACTATAATAATTCATTGCCATAATACATTTTCTGTAAGATTTCCGTGAATTCCCACACGTTTCCGGAAATCACCCATCCCTAGTTAGAAACTGCAATTTTCAGATAAATTATTATTAATATAGGTATATGTTGCACACGGAAATAAATATAAATAATAACGACAATTGTTTTTTGAGGGACAACGAGCTTGTATGGAAAATAATTTACAGAAATTCAATAAAATAAATGTTGTCCCGCGCAGGACTCACTTTCTTCACCTCACCACATCGACGGAGTGACCTCCCCTTAATCATTATAGACGCACGTGATCAGTCGGTGTCCATCAACAAAATCGCTTCAAGGGTGTGCCCATATAACTATTAAATAATATTATAACTCAGTCACTCAGACGAACGGTTGTCGGCATTTATATTATTTCCATCGGCTTTCGTCGACCGGAGGCGTAATACCCATTACACGCGCTTACATCAAATGTCGTTTATCCCGTTTTATTATACTTATGGGTATTTCTTTTTTTCACGAAATAATACAATTATTGCGATAGACTAACCAACCTAGCTGTTAACCACTTGCCGAGTTCACAAAACGTTCTTAATTATTATGCCATAACGTGTGCACCCATAACGTGTGGATAATAAGTAATAACATTATAATAGTATGGCATGCGAATTATAATAATTGACATCGACATAACATAATTATAGACAAGTGGAAGAAACAATTATTTAAAAGGACGGAATATCTACCTGCATACAAACAAACATCCATTGAAATATAAAGGTAAGTGTTTATATATTATATTATTTAAAATAATCCGGTGTTTTCTGTAATTTTAATTTGGTCAGTTTAAAAGTAATAATTATATTACCTAATGTATTAAAAGTATAAATTGTTGTAATGTGCACTGTATCTATTAAATGTTACAACCAAAATTTAAACACAATAATGTTCATGTAAAGGTAGACATGACATAAATATTGTTTCATGTCCATATGTCGTAAAAAAAAAAGTGAACTATATTTATATAACACTACACAGTGGTCTGTGGTGTCTTTATAATGGTGATTTAAAACACAAAATCCAATTGTCATTTATAGAAAAATACGGTCAAAGCAGAAATAAAAAGAAATATAGTTATGGCGGTAATTCTGGTATGGTTGTGTGTAAGTCTAAGACCACTACTGACGTCTCACCGTAGTTTTTACGGAAATGTCCAAGTGGACACACGGGGTCGAACATAAATCGTGACGTTCATATAAAGCCACTACGCACGATCGCTGATGAACACATAATAATATTTATGTCTAGGGCTGAGGACTTCTACTTTGTCTAGAAAGGCCGCAGAATAATGTGAGTGATGTGATATATAGTGATTATAAACATGTTTCATAATAGTTAATACTAGTAAGTAACACTAAAAATGTAATTTATTTTTATTTTTGCATATATATTTGTCGTTATTACATAATATAAATGCATATTTGAGCATATTAGAAAAAATAAGAACATATTTTGCCAGTTTTCGATCTAATAAAGTCAGTTTGGACAAAAAAGAAAATAGTTTGAAGAATTTTGAGTGCAAAATGTTGGTATTTGACAAATTAAGATGATATTATGTATACATTTAGAAAATTTACTTTTTAAAAATTCAATAGTTTTACGGTTAAATAATGAATTCGTCATTCATAATAAACATAGCTATAGACAAATAGATACTATTCATTACATAAAATATATAATTTGTATAACATTTTCTCTGTATGATAATAATATTGTACCACTGGATAATAATAAACTGTTTTAATCTATACATACATTTATTTGTTTCTGAAATATATTCAAAGTAGTTTTTAAAATTGTTGAGAGGGTTTGAATAGCGTCCATTCGATACATGTGCTATGGTGACGGGGACATTTATCATGTTGACGTGAAAAAAATTAACATTTTTTGATATAGATTTGAGGTTTTTTTTAAAAAAATCTACGATAAAAGTATATTTCAGACTGTACATACTACATTACTATCTATTTTATATTTTATCTTTAATTTATATTAATAGGTACTTATAAGTATTTGAGAAGCATTAAGTATGAAAGCTATGTAGCCTACATATAGTAGCCTACATAGTGTAGGTGCTATCGTAATATTATAATGATAATGAGCAACTCATTGTGTTTGTGAACCTATAGTACCAATATAGGTACATATTTATTATTCTTCTTCTTCTGATTATTATTATTATATTACCTAACAGCTAATAATTAATAATGCGAATTGGTGGTTGTGGTATAGTAAGTCATAATAATAATTTATCTTAAGGCTTAATAATTCATATTTAAAATTTGAATTTTCGTTTTGAATTTTTATACTCATATAATATATTTTAATTTATTGTTTTAAATATTTATTTGCATCGGTGAAATTGAATGATATATTTAATATTTATGATCAATGAATAAACATTGTTTTCCTGGCTGTAAGTAATTAAAATATGGAGATAATTCATTTTTTGATTAGTAGTGTATTCACGACTAGGTAGTTGAATTAAACGAGTTCCATTTTTTGCGAACGTATCCTCGTGTGTAAAGTAATTATATTGTTATCCGATACAGTGAATTATATTACCTTATTTTTTCGTAATCAACCTACGAGTACCTTTTGTCTCTCTTGTATTGAACTATAAGCTAGAATATTACCCTTTACTTTATACACTTCGGTTACATCACAAATAATATATAAATTATTTTAACCGTTTTAGTACTTATAACGTATAAGTTATATTATTACTGTGTTTCTGATAGATAATAATTATTGTTCGTATTTAATAATTAATATTTCATTATCTGACGAATAATATAAAAGTATACATTTTAGTATATTCAAGAATATAATAAATCACTTAAATGGTTTTTTAATATCTTCAATCTAAATAGCAGTGTATTTATCAACAGGAAAATTCACACAAAATATTTAAATTAAATTATTCCAAATTAATTTTTGTAATTTGGATAGTTTTTAATTATAATTACGGATAATGTTATTTCAACATTGTATATTGCACAATTTATAATTGTACCATAACATATTTTAAAATAAAACAAAATATACATAAATATAAATAAAAAATAAAACTTATTTTAGTGTGTTAGTTATTTGTGAATAATTCTTTAAAAGTAATCTCAAAACAGTCCGAAAACTGTTACCATTATAAACACGATAAATAAGGATTTTTTTTTAATTTCAAGCCTCCAGCATTTCTGTGGTTAACCTTTAAATAAAGAATTAAAAAAAAAAATAAACAAATAAAATTGAGGGAAATTATGATTAAAGTTTTTTTTTTTCGTTAAAATGTTTGTGGGATTTACAATAAATAATTTAATATTTGTTCACATATAAAATGTATTTGCATAACTGTAGTTGGAATATTCAAAGTAGATTTTCAAAATTAGGTCCAAAATATCTCTAACAAATTAACTTTTTCATAAACATAATTGTTGTTCTGACATTGCATACTTTTAATTTATAGGGTTACAACTATACCTATGTTATGTTTGTTAGAAGCGTTTAGTGACATTAATGTATTGTAATTTATGGTAAAATTAATGAAAGTATTTTTTTTTATTATTAGGTACAACAATCATCCAATCGTGATTTACCCTTGAAAAAATATGAAACCTACATACATATAATTTTACGTCCAAACGTTACAAAAAATTAAATATACCTATTGTCTTATAATGAAATAATAGCGTAATCGAATAACGTAGAAATTGTAATTGCACGTCTAACGTTCATTAAATTTCCCAATACTGGACGACCTATAAACCGATAAATACTGTTTCAACCACAAAATACTCATAACAGTTTCTTAGGGCGACATCGCACCAAATAATTTATACCTTGCTTGCACGAATCAAGCTGCTACCGTATAGTATAGTCACCTTAAAGCATGTCAACCATCATGGGTATTACGATGTCAAAGGTCGTGGTGGCCAACTACTGCTGCAAGTGACTGATGCGCACATAGGAAACGTAATAATAATTCTCAACCACACACACAGTTTCGTTACGACGCTACAAAACGGTTTGTACACAATAATATTATTATTAAATTCACTTGGAATCTATTCGTACGCGATAAAATATTAATTATTATTGAATACAATCATCACATCAGTCCCATTATAATATACAATCCATCATATTATTCATTAAATTTCCATCAAGCACATCCTTTCTACTGCCCAAACTCCAATGAACTCAGAAATTAATTTAACACCCCCTACAGTTTATATGATGCAATTTCAGGTCCATGTTCAACCTTCTGTCTCAACATATAGTTCTTGATCTTAAAAGAAAATTGAAATGTACAGTGTTATATTATTATAACGTAAAAATGTAAATATTTATATAAACTTTGTAGTCGATGGTAAAAACTAAAAATAAAAGATAGAAATAATATATTTTGATAGAACGTATGAAATAAATCAATATCACTCGCTGAACTAGATATATTTAAAGACGTATTTTAAATTACAATTGTATTATGCGTACTGTATAGTATAGTTCTTGCAGAATCCCTAAAGTATTTTTGATAATCTTCATATTATTAAAACAATAATATTCCGAAGAAAATTACAGTATGCTTTGATGTGATAGCTGATGGAACTTCACAGAACTATGGTATTCGTAGTACCTACGTATTAGGTTAAGTAAATAATATTAATGTGTTTGACGACTGATGGTGGATTTATATATGGTATAAATGCAGTTGTTTCTGAATTATATAAAGAGCTATTACAGCGTTTCTTAAATCGTAATGCACTTACTCTCTAAAAAAAAAAAACCACCCAACTGAGATTCCCCTTTGACTTTTATTAACGCCACTACCCGTGACCTCGGTCGGTTCAGCAATGCCTTAAGAAGTTTCTCCTGCAAGCTCAAGGTAGGTAATTAAAAACTACCTCACATAAAACGATTTATCAAAAAATATACCAAAAAGAAACATTAACTTCGAAGAAAATATCCATTTAAATGTCCTATAATGTTTTAAAACGAATTATTGTGAGAAAAGAAAATATATAAACGAATGAATAAATAAATAAATAAATAAATAGTAATGATAACATTTGTTATTATATTTTATTACTTATCAATTACATCATACGCGTTATTTTGTCTTAACTATTTTATAATTAATTTCTATACTTATAGAAAATATGTAGTTATGTGTATAATATACAATATTATAGTCATTAATAATTAATACGGAATAATCAAAATATGTAAATAAGTGGTATTTTTTTTGCTTTTTAAAATTACCTATATGCCTACTTATATTTATTTGTTTATTTTTTGCTTTTTGAAAAAAATCTTCTCTTGTTTATCCAACACGATAATAATATAACATAATTTTTCTTCTGGCTTGGAAAAATCACGCCAATATGTGGCATGAAAATCATCATGATATGTGTGTAGAACGTGTAATACATTACTATAGAGAGATGTCACGTCATACCTATATAATATACATCGTATGGCGAATTTTGTTAGCACCATAACACGCGAGTATCATTTCAACGCACGGTCTGCAGGTTTGAACTTGTTTTAAATTTATTTCCCTCCAGTCGTATATCGAAATATAATGCGTATTCCACGACGCGTGAAAAACATTTCCGGCAACCACTCCTGCAGCAGTTCCTGTACACACATGTATGATATGTTTAATAATGTATTATTAATACACCTATGCGATATAGGACGAAGCACCTGCGCGGAGCGGCGCGGGGTGAGTAAACGTTTTTGTTAAATTGAAAAATCTGCAAAGTAACATTGATTTATCGAGTCAACAAACCGCGCGGTTTCACAACGTTTTAATATCGTTCTACCTTTTTATTTCCCATCGGTACCTATGTAATACGTCAGCCTACAGCCATCCCGTCTGCCGTCAGCGACTATTATACCAGTGTGTTTCTATTATATTTATATAAAAAAAATTGCACTTAATATAGTATTATTGTTATAAAACATTTAGAACGCTGTATAATAATGAAAATATCGCAGAACACGCGGATGATGCACAATATAATATTATGATAAATACTGTTGTCCGTCAAGTGCAGACCAGGAACGTCTCTGATAGTATACAACCAGTAATGACGATAATAATGTGTCTTTGATGTTCAGATCGGGTTGTAACGAAATTTGATGAAGAAACAATTAATTATTATGGTTCGAATCCAGCTAAATTCGCCTGGGCCGTGGTATCTGATAAAATAGCCATGGCTGGAGGTATTTATAATACCCAACAGATACCTATGAATGAACAGTAAATTTATCTTTTCCTATCTAATAAGAAGGTTTTAGGAAGCAATGGTGTAGAGAGGATATTTTTTAATACAATTCTTGATACGGAGTGCTCCCCGTGTAAACCACACATTAATCAAATTCTGGAATTTTTTTTCCATTGCAGTAATATAAATTTTTTGTTCAAATTTTATTTTGGAAATTTTATCACTATATTGATATAATTACAAATACATAAAAAAGCGAAGGACCTATTCCTAAGGGATGGCCCAATGATGTCTTCCGCTTTCAAACATACCACTGTACATCGGTACATTTGAGCAAAATTATTATTCCCACGTGAAACACATTATCAGATAAAGAAAACCCATACGTAAGTTACTACAAAAATAAAAAAATAAATTTTTATATACTCAAACAAATGTCCTTACTTATTTAGACTTTGAACTGACATTTTAAATGTAACTGAAAAGGTTAAATTTTTTAAATTTTTATGTTGTGCAAAAACATCTTTAATCTAATTTTGAACAATCGATGAGTACTGCATTTGATTTGATGGATTTTCCATACTATTTCGTATCTTAAGTTATAAACAATATAGATAAGTTATTAGATACCTAGTTAAGAATATGTTATAGTTAGCTATGAATTGTTGGTATACATTTCAGAAAGTTAAGTATTTAATTTTATCTCCGCGAAGAAACTTCAATATAGGAGATTATTTTTCTATAAGAACTTACAAACCGTAACCGTTTAACTGGTGTGGGAACATACTAAATCCCAGTACGATTTATACAGGTACAAATGGAACAGTAAGAATAATATTTGTACAATAGGTACGCGTGCCGTGGAGAAATCTTGGTATATTATTACCTATACGATATTATGATAAATAATAATAATATCTACCTTTAGATATAGTATATATTAGCTGGAGCGTTATACCCACGTGGACCCACCACCCACGTGATTTCGAGACAAATGTATCGGCATAAATCTCGCTGGAAAACTTTTTAAAGTATTTTGCGCGCAACGGAAAGAAACTTTTCGTTATTTTATTTTTTATCGTCCGAGGGTTTGATAGGTCGCTTTCAATCTGCACACGCGTTAACTGCTCTTGGGACGACTGCAGTGTTGACAAATGATAGGGAAATGATAAATGCGAATAGTAAAGTTTTAGGGTTTTTTTTTCAACACGAGCGTAGAACGGATTTCGAATCCCAGATTTCGTCGACGAGCTGGCCGACTACTATACGGGAGAAAGTAAAAGGCTTATTATATATTACATAACAACGACGCGACACGATGATATGATAATAGTATAATGTCTAAGGAATTTTTTTATAAAACACGGTATAAAACACGAACAAAAAAGAACACTGTTTGAATAATTACAAAAATTTCATTGCGTATAAAAAAATTATTAACTATTAACGCCGATCAATATATTTAGTATACACGAAATCAATCTAAACAAATAATTTTTAGGATATAATAATATGTATAAGTACCTACCTAGGTACGTTTTTATTATATAACATGACGTAGACATACACTCTGATAAAATTACAAATGGTTAAGTAAATACGATTTTCTATTCGTTGCAAGATGATTGCACATAGAACGCGACCTAGTGAATAAAGAGTTGTATCGTTATACGATACGTAATGCATAATACACAATTTTATGAAGGCTATATTATTATAATCGATTAAATTACAATGCTGGTTATATTATTTTATATCCATGTACAGAGAGGCCAATTATGTAAAATGTAAATAAGTTATTTGAAAAAAAAAATGTATAAGGAAAATATTGCACCTTTCTTGGATTCTTTCAATACAATCATACAATATAATAAGCCATGTAATACAATGTTAAATAATATATTATAATATATATATATATATATATATATATCCTGTGGAAAAGGTTATTATCGACATTTACGTTGAACTGAATTCTATGGGTGAACTTATGATAGCATATTTTATCCATTTTTTCACTTTGATTGAATAAATTCATTCTTAGAATAGTTAAATTAAATTTACATTTATATTTCAATATGATAATGTAATATATGTATGATGTATCTAAATCAAAATAAAGTGTATCATTGTATCAATAAAGTAATATCGTGAAAAGATTTGTAGAAATGTTTTATTCGCTTATTTTTTTTTTGCTTCTTAGTCATACTACATAAATATTTATTATTTAGATACGGAGACCCATATAATTGGGAATTACACAGAATTTAGAGATCTGTATAAAATGTATTCTATACTACAATAATACTCATAAAAACTTGAGCAGATAAAATTATAAATAATAAGAATTCGTATTAAATAGCAACGTAGTATTAATGTCATAAAAAAAATATATAAGATGAATATAATATTGTTCAGCAATTATTATTTTAAAATATGTTAACATTTTATGTGAAAATTCAGTATAGTAATAATTATTTAATAAAAAAAAGAAGTGCCTAAAATTTTGAGAAGAGTTTTCGAATATAACTGAACAGATACTAAAAAAATAAATGATGAAACCTCGTTTCAAGTTAAAGCATAATATAATTTTCCTATAGTGGCATTATGCTGAGAGACTGGGAATGAATACTTTTGGATACTTTTTACACTATACGCATAGACATTATAAGTTCAAAATAAGTGGTTACACTTATTTGTTATTGGTTTAAATTTTTAAAACAAGACACGGACACCTAATAATCTATATCATGTGGGTGATCACCGTGGGGGGGGCGTCATGGGGGGTTACCCCCCCCCCCCCCCATTTACCGTTTTTTACGTGCTAATTTTTAAGTGCACCGATAGCCCCCTGATATGTTCCCTAGAAATTATCCATAACCCCCCTCCCATTGAAAATTCCTGATAACGCCACTGATCTATATACAATTTAGCTTGGTTTGGTTCATAAACTTAAATGAGGGTTGCAGGGAAACAAATGATTTTCGCCAAATAATTTTTAAAATCGATTTGTTTATTTCAAAGCGCAGCAAATTAAAACGTGTACAATTAAATCTGCCATATCTAATTGTAAATTTTATTTTTATCTTTGATTTTCCAAAATATATTAGCACTAGCACATAAAAAGCAAGAATTCATAAAATTGGGACCGGCAATACATCAACAATAATTATTGTGCAAATACATATTCTGGCTGAATAGCCCCGTTCAGTCGAAAACTGAAACAATGGGGTGTTTTGTGGTTTATCTGTGCAAATATTTAGGACGTGATTATCATTCGTTTGTGCACCTATCACGCATGCTAATCATTGATGGAAATTAATTTAAAAACGCATATCATATCTATAGATTGTCGAGTGTGTGGCAGAATTGCGCACAAACGAAAGAACAAAAGCTGTAGTTTAGTGTTAATCCAAGTTACAAGCGATTGTAACTATACACTTTAAGGTTTCAATGCCTGCGTACATCAAGGCACAAACAAGTACAAGAAAAAAAGGTTCCCGGTTGGAGAATATAATTACTAAATGGGAAGTAATTCAGATTTACGTGTTTCAATAATTTAAGTCGTATATTATGCGTATTATACGTTTCTAATTTAGCTAAATGATATTTATTGAAACCATAATGCATACTATTATGAAATTACGACGTGTGTTCAGGGGGCACAGCCTGCGGTGGGTCTTCGGATCCGCGGTAAATATATAAATGGTGGTACGAAGGTGTGAGCGGGTGTTGAGTGACGGAGTGGTGGGCGTTCGAGGGGAGAGGGAAAAAGAAAAAAAAAGACCAAAGTAAGACGGCGCGTTTTAAAATACGAGTCGGGGTGGAAACGCGCACATAGTATAGAAAGCCGACATAAAAACGTCGAATCGGTTACGTGTTCGGCATTTTCCCGAGTATAGCAGCAGCAGCTACAGAGACGGCGCCGTCGCTAGGACATTTCCTTTGCCGAGACGGCTTTAATTCAATAAGACCTATATACGCCGAGTGTATACTACAGCAGCCTTTCCGGGCGCATAAAACACATTCGTGGCAGACCTCGCCGCGGACGACACATTAGACGTGGTCCGCGTAGAATTATTGACGAGTGTGCGGACCGTTTTGTCTCTTTCTGCTTTTACTATAATATCATTATATATTATTATTATTACTATTATTGCTGTTGTTGTTGTCGTTGTTGTGGTGGTGGTAGTTGTGACTTGTGGTTATTATATTACGCGCGTAGCTATTTTATCGGTTGTACCGAAAATGTGGACACGACATGACGGGTGCTCGAGCGTATATATATCAAATGTATATCGCCAGGATAATGACAGCGACACAATATAATAATATAACTATCGGTCCACGTCACTTTTATTGGACAGTAAACCGTAAAACTAATTCAATCACACGAGTCCTGCAATAGTGACCCATCGTCAATTTTCGATCCGTATTATTATTTTACACGCACATTCCTACACGCGGTCATACAGCAGCCGTTATACAGGTCCTCTCGATCTTTCTCTGCACTCTACCCCGACATTAACACTCTCGTCCCATATTATATCCTCTCTTGGCCCTTCTTTTCTATACCTAATCGCAGACAGAAACACTTGGAGGACACGGAGATAAACGCCGCCGGTGCAGGTGGTGTGTGCAATGAATTTATAATAGTGTAGTTCCGAGAGTCCAAAAGGACACTCGAGTTTCACGCGCGGATGATAAATTCTGTTGATCTCGGTAATCGGAAACGTTCCGCCACCACGCGGTCGAATCCTGCGTTCGCGGGTATTTCTAGTTTTCTACAACGATCGCATTTTCCATCGTTCACCCTCATCCATACGTAGATGGGAGTTAAAAATAACGTTTTCCACACACCCGAAGCGACTCGTTAGTCGTTTCTCGTTTGCAGACTAAACACTTTATATAGGTACAGCTGAGTGTAAATTGCTTAGAAATTGTACGGCATTTACGTGTAATTTTCCTCCCTCTTTTGTCCGTAGATATTATTATACAGCATTAAAGAATTTCCCAACGCCTGATTTCTTTTTAATTATAATTTAAAAACAAAATGTAGGTATACTTTTCTAGTTTTACACATACCCGATTCCTATTTCCAGTAAAATCCATTAATTATATTCACCTCTTTATAATAATGCAACTTTCAGAATATTGATGAATAATTCATAGTCCAAACGGCTAACTTATTTACAGACGATTAAGAGTTCTGTATTGAGCAGTCTCTTATCATTAAATGTATATAAAACAAAAGGGGAACAAATGAAAAAATACATACTTTACGATAATTATGCACTATGGTCCGGTCTGGACCGTGGTCCGGTTTTAGTCGGTATTTTTATTTAAAAATAATGAATGGTCCAGTCTTTTTTGGTCTATTTATTTAAAAGAATACATGGTCCAGTATTTGCCGGTCTTTTTATTTAAAAGAACACACGGTCCAGTCTTCGTCGGTCCTTTAATTTTGGAAATTACATCAGTTCAGTTATGGTCCTATTCTCGTATCTACAATTAAACGTTGGAAGTACTAGGAAATAGAATTAGTATGATTTGTTATTATTATTTTTAGAAGTTGTATGGAAATTATGATTTTATGAACAAATGGTGATATAGTTTAAATTTATATAAGTAGAACATGTAAAATAATATGTTGTATTACATTTTTATTGCAAGGATAAATTGAAAAAAAATTAAAAACTCAATTTATGCATATATTAATTTTTTAATAAACACAATGGCCCTAATCTTGATGTTTTTTGAGGGAGGATCATCCAAGGAGAGGGGTGGCAAAGTAAAAAATGAAAAAAACGAATATGGTAGAAAATATGATGGATTGTTTTATGAATATAGTGAGGTAAAATGGTTTTTTTTGTAATATTCTACTTTTTTCGAAGGTGTAGCTCGAAAACGGTTGCGAATTCGAACAAAACATAAAATATAAAAGTTTTAGATAATTACATGAGATTTATTTTATTATTTAGCAGATTTTAATATAACCGATTGTTATCTCCAATATTTGGTAAGTTGTATATTAAATAAATAGTATTTATTGCGTTGTTTATATTATATACATTAGACTAGAGATGGAGAATTTACGTAAAAAAAAGCGGGTAAGTGGATGTCGCTCTGCTGTACATTAGGGGGTGGGATGGACCTCGGTCATAGAGTAGGTCACTGTAATGTGTTTGTTAATTTTAATGCAATGATAGGTATCATTGAATACGAAAAACGGTTCTGAACGGAGATGCTTTGTCAGTCTAGGATATATTATATTTAAATATTGTTATTATTTTATTTTAACACGTGAATTTTGATTTCGTTAAAAATTAAACACTCGTAAAATTTTTTCATTGAATAATCATCAATTTTTTTTATAATTTATTATTCATTTTATGGACAACCTAGTATCATATATTTTATATTATAAAATCAATGCTAGTATTAAATTTTCAATTCTTAGCTTTTAATCAAAAATGATTTATACATTTTTAAGTACAGAATAATTAGCAAATATTCATGATTTTGACGAATTTTGTCAATATATGCATTTCAAACGTTAATAAAAAAAATGTGTGCCTGTTTTTTTATAATTTTTGAATGACAGTAAGAACAACTCATGTGGAATCATTTATTAAATTTTCAAGTATTTTGTCCCAGCGAATTTTTTTTTTTACAAAATTTAAAAAAAAAAATTAAAATATTCGAATATTTCAAATGCCTATAAATAGATTAAAAATTAGTGAAATATCTTGAAAATAAAATTATATAATGAAAATGCCAATCTAAACAACTGGTAACATTTTCAAGTTTCTATGACTTATACTTTTTGAATAATAACAAATATCGAAAATCATTTTTCGATACATCGTTATTTTACGCAATTTTGTAAAAATTTAAATTTCAGACGTTCATAAAATTTTTTCCTAAAATCACGATCGAGTTTTTTTTAAATTTCTTGAAGAAAAAGTTATAGATGACCTTGTGTTGAAGTTTTTAACCTTAGGTATGAAAAGAAAAATTTTATGAATTTTTAACTGCCAAATTACTTGCATATTTTCGCGATTTTGGCATATTTCGTAATAATTTGAATTATTATCGCTTATAAAAAAATTGTGACAAACAATTTTTGATTTTTTTTAACTACACTAAGAAGAACTCATAAATAACCTTGTATTAAATTTTCAAGATTTTTCGGAGAGCCAAATTTTTTTTATTCATATTTCAAAAAAAAAAACTCAAAAAATTCGAAAAATTAAATTGTCTATAAATAGCTCAAAATTATTAATCCTGTATAGATGATAACGCTAATATAAACATTTGATGAAAATTTCAAGTGTTTACAGTAATTAGTTACTAAGTTACAGTAAAATTAAATTTTCGTTTTTGACGAAAATTGGTTTTGCGTGAAAATTCCCGGTTTTTTGTTACTTTTTTAGGGTTTTTCCCGACGCTTTTAAAAAGTATTGGAAATTTTACACTTTAGTACCAACTAGATTCACTACTCTTTCAGAAACGGTGCTATTTGTGAAAATCAAAGCATTATTACTATTCCAAATCGTGATGACAGACACAAAAAAAAAAAACACACATCATTGTAAAATCAATACATTCCTCACTCCATTCAGAATCTAAAAATATCAATAAATCGATATATAAATAGGTGTTGGTTATTTTCAATCGCTGATATTTTCAAACAAAATATTCTATTTTTCATTTATTTCGAAATATTTTATACTATTTTGTATAATTATGAATTCTCAAGAAATTTCTGAATTTTTAAATTTGAGTTTTGTAAGTTCACTTAATGATTTGTCTACTGATCAAAACAGTGTAATATGCAGTACGCCTATACCCAATGACACGATCGACGATTTTTCTGTTGTTTCGTTTCCTTCTACTTCTGGATCTACGACAAATCAATCTTTAATTCATCCATTTATGACAAATAATTCTAAAAATGCAGTTAAACGGAAATTAACCCACAATACTGGAGAATATTATATTTTGGCGTCTCGTGAAGGAAAAATTGACACGTGGAAAAAATTTCAAAATGTTATGCAAATCGTTCAAAATATCGACAACCCTGACTCTCCCGAACAAATTTTAACAGAATATGTTGCTTGTATAAATTGCAAGGGACTCTACGGGAATAAATCAGCGACAGCTACACTTAATAGACACAAATGCAGTTTAGATAAAGGTTTGCAAAGATCTATTGATATATTTATTGAAGAGAAAAGTAAAAAACAAAAAATAGTACCAAAAGAATTAAAGATAAAAGCAATTGAAAAATGCGTTGAATTTTGTTGTATGGATATAAGACCAATGTCCGCAATTGAAGGTGAAGGTTTGAAGAATTTGTATCAGTTTTATTAGACACTGGTAGAAAGTATGGAACAATTGACATTTCGGACCTTTTGCCTCACCCGACTTCCATATCAAGACACGTTGAAAAAAGTACTAAAGAAATCAGAAACAAACATTTTAAAGATCTATTTTTTATTATAAACAAAAAATATTGAGTTTCAACCTGTGATATGTGGACTGATAATTATCGTAAGAATAGTTACATGTCGGTAACTCTGCATTACATAGATGATAATTGGGAATTAAACTGTCTTCTACTTAAAATTGGTTTATTTCCAAGTAATGAAGTAAAAACGGGTGACAATATAAAACGTTTCATGTTGAATTTTTTTTTTGTGAAATATCTGATGCAGCAGATAAGCCAACATTTGATTTAATGTCAAATATAAATTTTGTTACCGACCAAGGTTCCAATATGTTAACAGCTCTCAGAAATAACAATAGACTTAACTGCTGTGCTCATTTAATTAATACTGTATTAAGAAATCTGTTTGATTCAAAATTATTGAATCATGAAGAAGACGGTTATAAACTTTTGAATCCAGTAGTGATATTACTAATCGAATGTAAACATTTGGTAAAATTTATGAAAAGCTCGGGTAAAAATAGTGAACTTAGTCAAGGACTTGTACAAGAAGTTGAAACGAGGTGGAATACAAGGTTTTTAATGTTTCAATCAGTGAAAAGAGCACTTCCAGAAATAATTCAATTATATGGAGAACATTTCAATCGTATACAAAATATTAATACAGAATTACTGGAAAAAATTACAATTTTTTTTGAACCATTTAAAAAAGTATCTGATGAACTAGAGCGTGATAAGTATCCGACTATTCAAAAGGTTGTTTTATACCAACTGTTATTGAAAAAACATTTAAAAAGATATGCTGAACTTCAAGAGGACATATTTGATGCAAATGAAGAACTTACACCCAACTCAATAATGCAAAAATTAGGAAAACGAGGTTTAGAGTTCATGGAATCTAAATTTAAGTTGGCCGAATAACACGAGATTGCCATTTTTTATCGCCAAAATTTAAATGTCTAAAAATGTTTTTAGAACCAGATAAATCATGTATATTTCAAAATATAGGATTAAAGCTGTTAGAAATTGAATTAAAAGAAAATATAACTCCAGAAAACTTACACCAGGAACATAATGTTACCATACAAAAAAACACTTCGAATAGCTCACTATTTTCAGAATGAGAAGATGGTGAAAATAATGAAGATTTAGACAATAGGCGTAAATATGAAAAAGAATTGGAAGCTTATAAAAAAGAAAAGTTTGATGTTATCGACGACAATTTGTTAGATTTTTGGAAGCGTCAAAATCAAATTTTTCCACATTTAAGTGTATTAGCACGACAAATTTTGGCTATTCCAGCTAGTAGTGCTAGCAGTGAACGCTCTTTTAGCGTTGCTGGAAGACTAATCGAAGAGCGTAGAAGTTGTCTGAGTGGTACAAGTATAGATTCGATTTTGTTCTTAAATAACCATTTTAAAAATAAAAAATGAATTTATTTTACTATTATTTAAATGTTATTTTACTATTATTTTTAATTGAACTATCAAGTATCAACTAATAATTATTTTAATATTAATTATTTTCACATTTATTTTATTTTAAATATAAAGAATTTAGCTAAAAAACGTATCTTATAGTAAGTAGGTGCGGCACAGTAAAATCCATAAGTTTTCTAGCATATTATAAATGTTATATATTTTAATTTGAAATATGAAACATTTTTTTTTGTGATTATTATAATAAACGGTTAAAAGAAATTAAGTTGTACTTATTTTCCGATATTATAGGTACATATAACAATACATTATATGTACTTACCAACTGTATTAGTACAGTTATTCAGTATTTTTTATAAATATAGGTGTATTATAAATTGTAGGTAGATCGTAGATACACCTACAAAATTATATGAAATACTACTAGATTAATTAATTAAAGTAATTATTCTTAAAAACAAATTTCAACTATATTAATATATTCTTTTTAGAAATGAGGTAACCCGATAATTTCCTCAATTCATATTTTGTTAAAACTAAACATAGTTTTTATTTGAATTATAATGTCTTTATTAATGTTAATATTCTCATATCGCGAGGTTCATGAACAGTCACTAAACATTTTAGGAATCAATAGTGAGCTGATCCCTTTAATATGACATTTTATTGAACCATTAAATTACTACATTTTTCGTGCAACCCGGCATTAGTCTTTATCAAATGTTTCAATCTAAACCAGTCTCGGTATTGTTCTAAGAAGTAAAAGTAAAATCGGTCCGCACCAATCGATCTTGATTCTACGGTGAAATTCTATTTAAATTAAATTAATGTCATTTTGGTCCTGATAAAAATATTTTTTTTTTAACAGTCCAGTCTCAGTCTTTTTTAATAATTTAAAAATAAAACGGTCCGGTCCCAGTCTTTTTCAACAGCCTAAAATAAATTAGTCTAGTCTCGGTCCAGTTACACTATTTTAATGATAGTCCAGTCCAGTCTTGGTCTTAATTAAATTAACTAGTCCGGTCTGGTCCAAAAAAATATGGACCATGCAGAGCTCTAGCGTGTACCTAAATAATTTATGAGTACCTATAAAAAAAATGTATGACCAATTTGTCAAAAAGTCTTATATTGAATGCACTTTGAACATACCTATTATAAGTCTAGTCCAATATTCAAATGTACGTTACTAAAACGGTCAACACTGAGAAAATCATTACCCGGTAAATAATATAATATTTTAGATACGTGAAACAGTAATTTCAAATGTTATCCATTTTCTTGGTTGGTATAATATCAAAAAACTATGACGTAGTAACTTATATGGATTTCAACAATGTTATAGAAACCAAAAATGGCGGTATTATTGACCACGAAAATTATAGCTGAAGAGGTACTTGCCGACTGAAGGACGAACGGGACATTGCAACCGGAATATGACTATCTACCTATGATATGATATACATTTTATTTTAAATAATATATTGATATCTCGTTACTCGAATAATTAATTAACCTATCTGATCTGCAAATGTAAAGCTGAGTTCTGAGTGTATAGATGTAAACTTGCACATATATTGCACTGTAGGTTTTTCAAATGATAGAGAAGGTATTAAACTATATGTGTACAATTTGTTACATCCTATGTATAAATTATGAACTAAATACACACTATAGAATTGACCAACACAAAATATACACACTTGAAACTTTTTGTCTTCATCCAAGTTATTATTAATTATTAAAACGACACACGGCTGCGTACCGAAGAGGTTTTTACTGTGGAGGGAAAGGGGGCAAAGTTGGTAGTTTGGTCAACTCTAAAATTTCATTCAGGACAACTTTTTTTTGTTGTCTTGTCAGAGTTGTTTATCATTAGCCTGTTAAAATGTTTTTATTATTTAACTAAATGACAAATTTAAGTTGTAATACTAATCATCAAAAAATTGCCCGATAGTCAATAGGAAATAATTTTACACAATAAATTAATTTCGATAGGAGACATCAAGACAACTACGTTTACTTGGCTAGTTCCTTTACTAATATAGACATTTTATAATGACTCTCACCTTCAATTTTTAATCAACATCACTATCACATTTTTTTAAAAAATAAATTTACCATTATATGTACAGTTTTTCGTAAAAGCCCAACTGAAAAACTAATAAAACAAATTATTATTTTTATTTTTCGGAGGAGGTGACCACTCCTTTTCACTATGTTCACCCTTGCATGGCAGTCAGTTAGACATTCACCATAAACATGAGTGACCTCGCAGGAGTGACAATAGATTTTAACCTGAAATATATTGTATAAATATTGCCATATATATATATATAATACCATACAAATATAATATCTGTTTATAAGTTATACATTAGACAAAGTTTAATTAAATCCATACAAAACCACACACTCAATGCCACAGAAATAATAGACAAAAGAACAGAAAAATACATTAAAATGTCATATATAAATTATAACGTGTCTTTTAATTGATAAAAATTAAAAACCCATTGCACAAGTGCTCAAACCCCCAGCTACGAAAAACGTATCCATTATACGGATACTTTTCCTGGATAACTAATATCGAAAGAAGGTTGACCCGACCACGTTACAAAGACATCGTTGTAAAGTTTTCGCCTTAATTTACTGATGATTTATTGATTGACATAGTACTTAAGAAGGCACACGAACAGAAATAATAAGTTAGAATGACATAAAAAATAACAATGACAAATTAAAAAAATATATATACCGATATATACATAATCTTTTAGTTATTCCAAGTGCACTCTTGGAAATTTATCGTGTCTTTTTATTAAATCAAAAAAAATACTTAGTATCTTTGATTAAGTATAAAAATGTAAAAAAAAGAAATACTAGCTTATACCTAACGTTGTATGGTACAATTAGAGTTATAATTGATGTACTTACTATAGGTACTTGTAATAAATAATACTTGATTTTTCGTTAATTTCAATTTTTTCAATAATTATGAGCCAATATGTCACTATAGGTACTGAATAACGTCCACGTGACAGTAGTAACTAGTAGGTATGTATAGTTTTTTAACATCAAAATAATTTACCTATGTCTTTCCGTTAAAATATAAAAATAATAATCAACACTTAATAAAAAAATCAAATAAAAAATAATACTTAACCGGTTTTTTAACGGTAACTCATCATTCGTCAACATCTTCTAATAATTGCAATATTAAACATTGGATATTTCTGAAATTTATCTTTTTATGTGTCTATACTTTTTAACTTTTAACATTAATAGTGTTTATTATATAGCTACAATCATTGTCATTGCGCTCGTAGGTAATAGACATAATAATATAATATAAATTTGTAATTTATTATTATTACACCAGTGACGATTTACTGAAATTTTGACGATTGAGTAAAAACAGAATAGATATCAGTAGATAGAAGAAAAAGTTTAATACAATTATCTTAAATTGAATTCAAAGATGATATATTCAACTTTATAATAAGTAACTTACCATTAAAATTATAATAGGTCATTTCAATAATCATATATTTTTAGTCCCATAAATGGTTTTTTTACCGTACTGGAAATATAGAAAAAATATAGGGTAAGTACAGTTATAAAAGTATGAACTCTCATATTATAATCAGAATTTTGTATCATGCTTAACTTCGTTAATACGTAAATATACCTACGTCATAAAGAATCGAACAAATATAAATTATTTCGTTTTAATATAAAATTTAAATCTATAATATTATAATGTAAAATTCTTTTTGAACAGCTTACTGCTTAACTGTAAGCTGAAAGATTTTTTACCTGAAAGTAAAAATAACAAAACCACAAAAGAAAAAATAATTCAGACGACAGGACCCAATTCCCGATACCCAATAACCTCTTGAAATGTATCTATCTATATGAATTGCTTAAGTCTTCAATCTATTTCACAATGATATCATATTATTATAAAAATAATAAATAATAAAATAGGTATACTACACTAATTGTATATAGGTATGTCAGTTTATATTATAATTATTCAATTACTGATGATGTTGCTATATAATTTTTACAATAAAATACATTATTAAAATTAAAATTAAATAAAAATGAAATACCTTTTTTGCATGGATTTAAATATTTGATATACTTCCGCAGCCATGTTATCGTCAATAGTACAGACAACAGATTTACCAAAAATGTTCATTTATGAGTGCTATAATTTTATCAATTTTAACTATAATATGCACAATGGTCTGTGATTGTTAATAATTGTTGGTAGGTGTCTAAAATAAAATTCAATTAAATTCTATAGTGATAAATTGAATTGATGGCCAAACAAAATACATAATTATTACTTTATATTAACTTGTTTACTCTCTAGATATCGAGTAGGATGTGTAAACTGTAAACTCATACAAATATATTCGATGATTATTAGTTTACGAGTAACAAAATAAAACGGAAAATTATATTTTAATCTTGAAATGTGGTAAATGTTTTAGTTGAGATATTTTATAACATTTAAACATTATGTATTAGCTTATGCGAGGATGTCAGCGCGCCATTTGTTTTCTTTATCTGGCTCACGCGCAACATAGACAAAACGCATTTACGCAGAATAATTTTTTCTATGTTTTTAAGTAATCTTAAAGTAAAATCACCCATTACAAAAAAGATAGAGAAAAATATTTTTGAGAGAATCACATATCGATTTGTCTAAATATTTTCTCAAAACAGTTTAAACATAATTGAAATTTACAAAAATTGTTTGTTTATTTTGAAAGTCGAATACTAAGTCAAATAATAAAATATAAAATCTTTATGTCATTCCCTCAAAAATATTATTCTCTATCTTTTTTGTAATGAGGGATTTTACTCTAAGATTACTTAAAAACATAGAAAAAATATCTATGTTGTACAGAGAGAGAAAACAAATAGTGCGCTGATATCCTCTTATGTCTCAATATAATATTAAATTTATAATATACAATAATTGTATACACATTTTAGTTGTACGTAATATTATTTATCCATTTTTTAATGTCACTTCATTGATGACGATACATATATCATATATGTATGTATTTTAGGTTTTGAATACCGATAGAATTCTAACCGATAGAATTTCGAAACTAATTTTGAGCTATTTGATACTGATACAATCGAAACAAGATAAACGATGGAATAGTGCACTTATCATGATTATTAAACAAAAAAAAAAGTAGTTTTGGATTAGAAATATTTTATTCGTTTGCATAATATTATTAGTTAAATTATTACGTTATAATATTGTATACATTAAGTACCTTGTTTTCAAACTATACATCATGGTATACTACAAATATTTAACGCACACGATTCAGCCAAAAGTGATGTTTTGAATTTATCTTAAATTCTTAACCCGTTTTAATTTAGATTAACATATTGTGCTTTTCTTCTGCCAGGAAGGATTGCAACCGCCTATTATACCAATATATAACGTGTGCCTATATTGTATGCATAAATGGTGCTTATATTATATTTATTATATTACGTTTTATATAAATTATAAATTATGACCCATTATAATGTTAACACTATATCATAAGGTGCAGGAGGTGTTTGATTGTTTGAATTACTTTACAACAACGGCATTTTTAGACAAGAGGGTATTATGACGTAAATAAAATATAAAATTACATAATATCATAATATGTGAACAATGAAATGACAAGTGACAACCAATGAAAATATTCCTGCTAACTTTTATAACAGGCAACCTTGATGATAAAAGTCTTTAATTTGTATTGTTATGATCACACAAAGTATTATACATAAATTATAATATACTACACGTCTATACAAAACTTTTTGCTTCAATATTAATACTATATTATGTAGAACTTGACACTGTCTATATTGTCATTGGCCAAAATCGAGTAGATAGGTAGAGTACTTATGATAATATTATGAGTACATTAATATTGTGGTGTATGCTCATGGGTCATAATATTATGTGTTTTGGTTTTTTTTTTTATAGTAACCATAATATGGCTATGGAAATAAAGTATATACCTCGTATCGGTCGGCCGTTTAGCGTTGACTATGATATAATATAGGCGGACTAACGTGCGAAAACTTTTTAATTGCACGCGTCTTCTCGGCCCGGGAGGGGTCAATCATTTCGCAAGCTACCTTCGTGTGCATTATGTTTGCGTCTTCGTGGTAGGTAATTACCAAGTATACCGCGCGTATATATATATACGTCACAGTAACCCCACCTTTCAACCCGGTCACGTACCGTCCACACCAGGATACGGTGTCTCGCCTCAGTATCGGAACTCAAAGTATTATACGTATAAATATAGCGGCAGGTGTATATTTTATACAGGGTACGTCTCACCCCATTTGGCCTACCACGTCCAGCCCAAACTTTAGAGGTTACATTATAATTACCTACAGCAGTTCTATTATAGTTATGTTATTTTTTCACGAATGTAATGATTTGAAAATGAAACCCAATGTCATATCCATTTTCTATACAGGCCTTATAAAAAAACTTCTTGAATATTGGAAAATATATTAACAAATATAATTTTGTATGGTCATAATCATACATGACGTGTGCATGTGATAATATATTCTTAAAACGTATTTGAATATTTTAGAGAAATACAAATACATTTTCCGGACATTTAGTTATGGTTACTGGTTGGTTGGTATTGTCACAGGGGTGGACTGGCTACTTTTAGCCCAGGATGAAAAATTAATTAGGAGGGGCCCGTAATTTTTTTTTAAACTTACTAAATTAGGAAGAGTTCTGCATTAAAATAATAGTTAAATTTAAGAAAAGGCCCGACTATAATTATAATGGGGGTCTGTGTTATAAATACGAATGAGGGCCTGAAGTGCTACCTACTTTATAGCACCTTGGGCCAATCCGGCCCTGGGTGTTGATATATTCATTATAGTGAGTTTACTTCCTATTATAGGAGAGTATAATATTATATGATGACTATAATATACTTCAATACATCTTGATGAAAATTTGACTTTGAGAATATATTCAAATACGATTAACAATATATTAGGTATAGGTAGTCCAGAAAATCGATATGTCACAATAAAGTTGTACGTCTCCATAAAAAAAAGCAAAGCGATTTTCATTTTTTTTATATAATTCGATGGAGATCGCGAAGGATATCACTGCACCCTGTATGCATAATATTACGATAATATTGCATATTAAACTTAAAAATCCAATCAACGGTGTACGATTTTTCCACGCTGACTCCATCGACGGCGAGCGTGTAAATGGAATGGGATGATTGGGTGAATATATACCATGTCGATACGTGTGTATGTGTGTGTGTGTGAGAGAGTGTGGTTGTGAACTGTGTCGTATAGGGGTAAACCATAAAACGGTGAATAAATAATTCATGGCGCATGAAACTGCCGCCTGCAATAGTGGAAAGTTGCTATCGGGAGGCTGTCTTCTGAGGGCGGCGGTGAAGCGCGCTAACAAGCTTTCTGCTCTTTAATCAAAGTTTTGCCTAAAACGCGACCGTACACGGTTATTAATCGTAACTTATATTGTATATACTCGCAACGTTATATTGTTATTATTATAATATAATATACTCTATTACTATACTATTATATCGTTACCTACCTCGAAGTAATATAATAATATAATGGGCGAGCACGTGTGGGGGTGCGAAAACCGTCGGGAAACCATCTCGTTCGTGCTCGATTTTCAGTGAAACCGGGCGTCCGCTAATTTGACGGCCGCGACGATGAGCTTATATATTACAACATGCCACATGGTATATACCTACCTACATAAACACAGTGTCTCGCTTAATATTGCGTTTAAAACAAAAGTCACAACTCCGCCGCCGCCGGTTGCCGCCCGACAGTCAAAGTATTATATATTATTATTTTATGCGTATAAGGTTCCCCTTTTTCCCCATCACTGTAGGTACGTTTTGTGCGGCAGGCATACATACAAGTATATATTATTATTATTCATATGTACGATGTACGTGTGTGCATAATGCGCGTGTGTGTACCTATACAACAGAGACGCGTTCCGATCACAATGCATTCGCGTATTGCGTATATACCTATATGGCACTAAACTATGACGACGAAGACGACGTTTCATTGTTCTGTTGCGGATACAAAAGACGCTGCGCCTCCCCTTTATTCGTCGTCGTTGATTTTCCCGCCAACGGAATTTCGCTGGCTTACCGCGGGGGTAGCGGACCATCGCCGTCTCTGTGTATGAATAGTATATTATGGATATCGACCGCTGATATAATAATCATTGCAGTCGGTGCTTTCACCACGTTTTCGAAGAGATTTAAGCGAAATTGATTATAATAATAATTATTATTATTATTATTATAATATTGGATTGTTGAAGTGGTAAGTGATTTTTTTTTTTTATTTGACCGCCCGAATCGCATACGTATATGCTATTATATAGATACCTTCCGTTGCGAAATATCAAAATATTATATTATATTATACTTTATTTTCCTATAGCCGCGTGGGGATGTCGTTTTTAATATTGCCAGGGCATAATATGTGCTATAATTGCATCTCATAGATGATACATATTTTTAGAAATTTGTTACTGATTCAAATCGATTGACGCTTTTCTTACACAGTTATTTACAGATGTTTTGATGTTTTCAAACATTTGTAATGATATTTAGTGATTTTTTTTAGCATTTCAAATTTATTCTTTTTAGCTACATCTATTTTAAGTAACTCAAACACTCAATATTGACTCATTGACCACTGTTATCAGCAGATACGCGGCTAACACACACCAGACTTGAAATATACGTGTGGAGGTCAATGTGTTAAATTATAATTAATTTTCTTTTACTGCATCATTATTATTTGGAAAAAAAATATTAATAATCTTTTGGAATTTTGTATCTACCTGCTCGTTCTCACTTGAATTAAAGAAAAGAGATAAATTATTAAAATTTTGTGATGTTTAATAATAATTTTTAAATCTAAAAGTAACTATATTTTGTGAGTGCCTTGTTTATAGCAAGCTATTTTTATTTTATTTTTGCATTTTACTCAAAATTCTGAAACGATAATCCTGCCCCGCACTTTCGGCTGTGCAGTTATAAGAGCTGCAATTGAGCGATTATTATATTATTATACAGCACTTATACGTTAAACGAATTATACAGAAAGTATGTATCACTCAGGAAATAAGCCATGTGCACCCGCAGTTATTAGGTGGGATTTTGCCCAACCGTATAAATAAAATAAAATGTTCATATTATAATAATACTGTATTATTAGTAATAAGTATATAGGTAAATCGTAATTTGAATAAAACTAAAAAAAGTTTTTGAATCTTTTATACAATATATAATTTTACAATTTAATTTTTTTCATCCTATAATGTATATAATTGTATACAAAGTAAAACGTTCAAATATCATAAACATGCCTCTTGAAAAATTTTTAGAACAATAATACACATTTTTAATATAATCCTTCTGTTAAGTTTATGGCTCACAATTTTATTGAATAAAAAATGTACCCGGAATTCACATAATCTTATCATTATTTTGTTCAAACAAATATATGGTAATTGGAATGGCTAATCGAAAACGTACTGCAGATGAGTTGGACCTGGTAGAGACCAAAAGTGAATTTGAGTGATTCCTGTTCACAAAAGTGATCATGCGTTGTTTTCTATTTTTAGAAAATCCTGTGATAATTAACTAATAAATAGTGAAAGCCGAATGACATCGTAACATTATGATTTCGTTGTGTCGTTTTAAATATCGGTGCCAACATACAGATACACTGTCAATATGAATGGGTTGACGACATTACCTGTGGCCTCCTATATAGGTACCTAATCTGGCGAGACTTTAGGGATAATATTACTTGTAGGTAAGCTATTGCTTAAGTTTATTTGGAAAATAGCTTGAGTAACAACTAACGGCTATATACGTGTATTTTAGGACCTTGCTATAACCGACTAGCTGCATAAGTTAGTGTGTTATACGATGGACTCCCGGAGGTGTTCGGCTCCTTTGTACCTACTGTTTGATAATTATTATTACCTACCCGTGAAGTGCCAAATATCATAATTGTGTCCAACATTGTTTGTCTATACTCTGATGGTTATAATATACATAGCCATATATGTCAGTGCACATTAGAAACACGAGCACCCTTCCAACGGTATATACATTTGAATTTAGAACTATTGACATTTCATAGTTAAATGAAGGTGTTCCATACATAAAATATATCTATAAAATATATCTATAAATATTATCATTATGTTCAAATTTCTATTAAATTTATGGTAAACCGCACTGGGCAGCTATCTAAAGCTACCTAATTGATAAACTGCTCGCGTTATTATATATTTATAACATACATATTATATATAAAATAGATGTGACAAATTGTTTGCATATTATATATAAAATAATATTGGAATGAATTGATCTTAAATTCCGACCAATATATTAAATTGTAATTATTATTGCAAATTATGGTTATTTTGTTATTATTTCCAATACTAATTAGATTTTGTTATAATAACTTATAAACCATAATAATATACTTGTTAAATAATACACCCAATAAATTTATGAAAATATACGTAATTTTTCATGCATAATATCTTGTTTATATCTATATTATTAGTATTGGTTGGCAATGGAAAAACTGATACTGAATTACAATTTATCAATACCGTTAGTAAAGTTATAGTTCGGGAGTTAAACTTAAAATTAAATAAAAAAAAAATCAAACACATTTTTTATCTTAGATTTAAAATCGTATCACGGTATTACGAGTTAATCTTAAGTGTTTTTGACTTGCGAGTTATGTAGTTATGTTTAAATTGTCTTATGTAGACGTATAAAGAACATTATTTACTGTATGTTAGGGTAAAGTCGAATTGCACTTGATTTAAAAAAAGGTACAACAGAAAAATGGAATAATCCAATATCTCTCAATCGAAGATACGAAGTTGTACTAAATCGCCTCAGAATAGGTCATACACGATACACACTACACACGTGCCCGTCTTATGAAAAAAAGAACCACTAAAAACATGTCAAACATGTGGCTATTCAACTTCAGTCAAACACATTATCACAAAATGCACAAGTTGACAGACAAAAATTCGACATTCCCGAACATCTTCACGACACAGATTCCATTAAAACAATTTTATTAAATTGTACGATTTAGCTTAAATAATTTAAGTATGTAAATGTAATACAAGCCAATGTTCCTGTTATCGAGGTTTTAAATTTAATAAAAAAATCAATAAAAAATGTAAAGATCGGACTGCACTTGGGTAAAAAGTAATTAATGTTCGAGCTGCACTCGAGTTCAAAAAAGGTGTTTTAACTAAAGAATTATAAATTTGGCATAAATATTAAACCTAATTCATTGCACTTTTTAGATTATTGTAAACATGTTTTTATACGCGTCTACAGTATTGTTTATAATGTTAGGTAATAATTCACTTTCTTATACATTTTACAAAAAATAATTTCTGTAAAATATTATATAATATTATATACATATACATCATACATATAAAATTAAAAAGTATAAAATAATATTAATTTATTAGTATGCCAATGATTACATTTTAAGCAGGAGGGAAGTGTTTTCATATGTTTAAATTAGGTTTATTTTTTGAACATTTTTGTAGAAAACCTTTTTTTGAACCCTAGTGCAGTTTCACCATTACCTGCTTTTTAACCCAACTGCAAATCGAATTTATGTAAAAAATGCAATTTCTACCATCCTGGTATGTTAACGGTTTATCTTATTTCATACGACAAAAATACTTTGCATACCATTTTAAAACAATGCACAATGTTTGCTAAAGTTTTTTTGATATTTGAGCAGAAACAGAACCTATATCATTTTAGATTCTGAGTGGAGCGATGAATGTATTGATTTTAAAATAATGTGTATTTTTTTTTTGTGTGTGTGTGTGTTTGTCATCACCTTGTACCCATTAAACACATTTCTTAACTTAACTTGACACGCACCGTTAATCTAAAACGCTAAGCGTTATTGCGGTGGATGGTAATAACGAATATTATTCGTAATGCTAATTTACCCTAAAATTGCAATGATTATACCTACGTGGTTACGTACTGCAGTACATTATACTTGTACTGCCACGTACTTTTATCATTAAATTTGTACTAAAGAATCGTAATTTTATAGTACAACATTGTAATTTGCTATACAATTAAAACGCTAATTTATTTGTTATTTAATATAAGTACATGTGATTCGCGCGAAGTAGTGGAAACCCATAACAGCCCTTCAAAACAAAATACTAACGTACTTACGTACCTACCTATAATATTATGGGCTACACATTTCTGATTATTTGTATACATTTAGTAAACCTGGACCGTCCTCGCAACTTTTATGTTTTGCTACATACACATATGACAAATAAAAAGTATATTATTATTATGAATAGGTATTTTTCTTTTATCACTTCATCGTTCTATTATTATTGCGTTATTAATTTTCAATCCCACCTTAATGTATATTATTATTTGTTATATTAATGTCTATTATTATTCTAATCCTCGATATCACCTAATCATTATGTTTAAGTAGTAAACAATTGATTTATCACTGTAAATATATCCGTAGATTTAGATTGCCTATAGTTTAGGAATGACTTATTTTATTATTAATAAAAAATAAATTGAGTACCTATTCAAAAAATACAAAATACAATAATATATTTTATTATGTGCTTTTTTTTTTTATTATTTTTATCCCGCGGCAACTTAAGCCATTGGGAGAGGGGAGGTACTGTGAGTTTTAGAACGGTAGGTGAGTGTTACACGTGTGTGTATTTTGGCAGAATTTCGAATGGGGCACCCGTAGATTTCTGCCATGCCCCGGGGAGGGGGATGGCGGCATTTGTTCTCCGGACACCGTGACTTGCCCAGAGAAAAATGCTACCCATTGGCCGAGAATCGAAACCACGACCGGCAGCGCCGCAGCCGACACGTTAGACCGCTCGGCCACCTCGTCCCCCATTTATGTGTTTTATTCGTGGTTCAAAAATGATGTAATACCAAATGTTAAAATATTACTCTGAATATGAGATTCAAAAGTATATATATGCTATTGGTACACATAGAGATATTCACTTAAAATATATACTCACGTTGACTTCGACAGCATAGTTATTATATTATATTTATAAAAACAGTGAAGTCAACATTGTTGGTTTAAATTAATAACTTTTTACAATGGGTACCAAAAGGCGGTCACAAGTCTAGTTAGTGGTTACTCGTCCAAACTACACATACACAGTGATTTCCTAATTTATAGAGCAAACGGTAAAAGAGACAAATTAACACACAACAAAAAAACATCTAACATCGTTCTAATCGAACTAAAAAGTTGATCCCAAATATTTTTATCTGTAGTAATGTACTGAATACTGGTTGCATTTTTTCATATTTATTTAGAAACAATTTAATATATTTACACATTAAACTATATAAAAATTACATTGAGCATATTTTTATTTGTAGTTAACGGCTGCATTAGTAGAGATGTCAGTATATAATTTAATATATTGTATTATGCCAATTCGAACGTCATGTTTTTATCTGTTCATAGTTGCACGCATACAGTATTTATTGTTTAAATAGGATTTTGAAGACAGTGGAATTATTCTTCTCACCTTCGATTTTGTCGACGTTTTTTTATTTTATGAATACAGTTTTCTGGAAATTTTAAATATTTGTATAAAAATATATAAGTATATATTATATATATATGTAGGTAAGTGCACTGGTTTATAATGTTTGGCAGGAAAAATATTTGACTGGATGTTGCATATATTTATAAATTAATCAATGGTAAAAATACTGTGCTGAGTCATTGAAGTAGTAAAATTAAGAACTCCAAACAATATTACAAAATCAAGCATCCCCTTCATAGTGTCACCGAATAAAAATAAAATATAACTATACTGAAAATAGCTCCTATAATGTCACTTAGCTCCTCTCCTCCACCATTTTTATTAAATATTCATTACTTATAGCACTGTTAAAAATGCATATCAATAATTTTTCTATTTAACATTAATTTTTTACTGTAATACACTGTAATAATACCACATTTCCCGTTTGATAATTTGTTATCTGTCAATATATTTAATAATGGACACTGATAAATAATACACTTATCCTTTTAGGCTGTAAATAAAATGAATTCCATTATATTATAGTTAATACCTACGTTTACATTTAAAGAAAGTTCACATTTATTATTACACACAATATTTCCTATACCAAACTATACTTGTATATTATATTTTATAAGAACTCACTAATTAGTTTGTATAGTCTACTGGGAAGAAAAATGTACGAAAAGTTTTTGAAACTGTTCATGCGTTCACTTTCTATATGACTAACTATGGGCAATCGATAAAAAAAACCCCATCGATATATTATATATATTATGTATATACCGTAACTCTAGTAAGATATTTCATACACCCAATAACCATGTTATATCAACAGAAAACCATTTCGTCCACTTTTAAAAGATTATATCACTTAAATATTATGTCACATCAATATAATGAAACTCATCCAGATCGTGTATTTTAAAGAAAACTCACAAGGTACAGGTTTATAATATAGATATATTATATATTATACTATCACTTAGTGTACGTTATAAAACGTAACGCCTCTATCAATATTTTCTACTGCGTAGGTAAGGTTTTTATATTTCAGTTCATAATATAACTCTTTAAGAATGAGGAATTCCAATATTTTTCAGAACTATTAATAGTTTTGTAAAATGTCAACTTTGTTTTATGCTTAACATATTTTCATAGAAAAACGAAAAAAGAAATTGTGACTTTCCAGTAAACATTTATTTTTTTTTTTATAGGTAGGAAAACTTGTATAATACTATGGGGAATCATGTATTACATTTTTGAATCTTGATATAAAAATTTTAAAATTGCATTTTTATAAATTTCTAACATACAAAATAATATACAAAATAATTATCGTCTTTCGCAATTTTAAACGCTTATAAATAAAAGTTCTACTCAAAATCAAACTTTTTAAGCAAGAAATGAAAATTTTATCGCTTAAAAAAATTAAAAATGTCTATAATAAAAAGCTCGGAAACGTCGAAGTATTTTTAAAATCCTGCCATGAACAAAACATGCTAATATAAACGTTTGGTAAAAATGGATATCTATAAGGTTATGGGTTTTTGAGTTACACCTAAAAATAATATTGATTTTGTCAAATACTGGTTTTGGATGAAAATTTCAGTTTTCCTTAATTTTTTGGTTTTTTTGGTATTTAAAAGTACTGGACATTTTTACTTTTCGCCCCTAAAATACCAACTAATCTAATTTTCTACCAGAAACCACTTCCAAAATTTACAATCGAAACATTTTTATTGCCCCAAAAGATGGTGACAGAAAAAAAACACATCATTTGAAAATTAATACATTCATATTTAAAAAAATACCTAATTCAATCGTAAAAAGACAAATAGGTACTATGGTTTAGTTGGCGCCAACCAAAAAAGCATTTTCCCGTTACTTCTATCTCTCGTATATTTTCAATAATCTACTAATATGTAGGTATTATTAAATTTATAGTTAATTGGTAGTTAACTGCTATTTAATCAGCATCCCATACATGTTTGTATACTCGGTGATAAATAATAATAATTTTTAATTAATAGTTATTAGTAGCTTATTATTATATTTTTATTTGTTCATAGAATTACTACCGTATTGAATAATATTTGATATTATATGTGTAGGTAACTAATTATATTCTAATAATGATTATAATGAAATTTAGTTATGGACCATTCGGTAATTAAATACATAAAAATAATTGAATCATTTTGTTGGATTTCATCATTGATTCAACTATTAAAGTAGGTATTGAAGTACTTTTGTATTCATTATTTAATTTTGAATGTATATAAAGACAGTATATTTAGGCGGGAGTAGAATTTTTTGGCGGGCGTCAACTAAACCCAGTACTGAAAAAAATATTATAAAATTACAAATATAGTTCCAATCATGAAAAATGTATAAATACAAATTCAATTCATAAACAGTTATTTAATTAAGTTTACAAAAATGTAATACAGTTTTAAAATATTAAAATAAATATTTGCACACAAAGAACCTGAGTTATATTATATTAACATTTAGTTTTTTACAAATTTAATAAATGGAAAGTATATTTACTGCTGATATTTTACGGATTAAAAGGATTTACTATAGCATTTAAATTATAGATATAAAAAAATTATTAAATTTAT
Source organism: Acyrthosiphon pisum (assembly GCF_005508785.2). Lineage (NCBI taxonomy): Eukaryota > Metazoa > Arthropoda > Insecta > Hemiptera > Aphididae > Acyrthosiphon > Acyrthosiphon pisum. The sequence continues at coordinate 52,370,379 of NC_042495.1, forward strand.
AAATCACATCGTTAGTCTGAATTCCTCGCAATAGTGCTTGGAATCTCAAATATGCACTAATTGAATTTGTAATTAATTATATATAATATGTGTGTATATATTATAGTATACACTTAAGATTTAGTTATTAAATAATAAATATTTTTAAACACGTAATACCTAAATACTGTAGACAGCATTGAAATACGTTTTGTTTGATTTGCTTTTTACCGACATTTTGTCATATACAACAGTTGATTTGTTTGATGTGAAAATGTTTTAGAGCCGAATTTGTTTTTATGGTTATATTTCCTTTTTATACATATATAATGCTCGCTCTAGATACGAGTTGGTTATTAAGTCTTGTGATCGAAAAGTAGAATTCGATATCGCCCCTTCTGTACCCCTGAAAAAGGCACTTTCTCCCTTATCCCATATAATATGTATTAACTTTTAGAATTGAAAGTCGGTCCCATGACGTGTAATGTTGAGAGATGTTCGCCTTTGACGTACTGTTTTGACCCATTTGCGTATATAAACCCGTTTTACTTTTTGCTCCTCTCGCCCACACGTCCTCTCATCTCGCACCTCACTTCAATATACCGCCCACGCGATAGATGTCTTCCGTCGCCCCGTACCTATATATAATATAAAATGCATTTTCGATACACGTACATCACATGGCACAAACACGTTTCAATACAATTTCAATTTAATCTTTGATTACCTATTTATTTTTTTTTCGGCAGAAATAACTGCGCACACACGCACACACGGCAGTTTTTACATTGTGTTGTAGTTCGCCATATATATATATTGCGTGGTATAGCGTGCGCTGAACACATACCGTGACCGTTATTGGTTTGTTCGTATATATATTGTGTACCTACGTATATAATATATATATGTATTGAGGTACGTAGGTATATACCTCTACCAATATAAATATATAATTCGGGTAGGTGATTTGAATATTGACGGTCGGGGAAACGAGACCCGTTATGTTATAATATATTATAATAGGTATATCGAATTATAAGCGTGCGCGTATACAGGCAGGTACGTGTGTTGTTGCTGTGTTTTTTACGACTTCTCCAATCACGAGGGTTTTCTTTGGCCTGCGTTCCACATACGGTTAATTAATAATCCGCAAGTTCTTCTACAAGGGGAGGGAGGGGGTGGAACATCTCGGTGACTTAGATCCGACACAGCTCGCGATTAAGACGTAGAGGTCCGTTTGGATGGTATTATATATATATACGTTTTGGTGATAAAAATATGATTTATTTGATTTCGCGCACTCACAAGTCACAACGTCGAGACACTACGCATTTATAATATACACGAGAAAAAAGCCAGAGAAAATTTAAAGGGAAAAGCGATAATCAAATACGCGTACTAGCTATAGTGTGAGTAGGTAACTATTTATTAATCTGGCTAAATGTTATATAATATATTCAAAATTTTTCAATACTATAGTTATGCATATAACATATAGGTGCTATATATGACGTAAAAATTATATCATAGTTTTAAATTGACTGTAAAATATAGTATGTGGCTTGGTGTGGCGCAGTGCGTGCACTGAACCGCGGAAACGCACTGAGTATACGTAACGGCCGGCGTTGCTAGTTCCTGGATGGGTGACCACCCGGGATTTTTAGCAACGAATCCTTGCCACACATACTAAAAATGTGTTTTTAACCTTCCTCCCCCTACTAACAACCTACAAACAACTTAAAAACAGACAAAGAAGCTTTTGGCCTAAGTTGCCAGGCATAAGCTCAATTAAAAAAAAGAAAAATATAGTACACACATTTTGGTCGCGTGGACGTTATAATAAATAATAATGTAAAATATCTGCAATGATCTGATGGTGTGGACGCAGGTACAATACTTATATATTGCTGTCTTGCAGTCTTTTCAGTAAATTTTCCTATCGTAATCGGTAAGGACGGATGATTATCACTACATTATATTATAGGTTCGGTGTTGAGTTTCGTAAAAGCATTAAGTACGTACGCGGGTAATCCACAAGTTGTATTTGAAACAGCCGATAAATTCAACATAGTAATTTACCAAGAATGTTCACCACATTTTTCCATTCAGTAATGCATTTATTCAAATTCTTGTTTTGGGATTTCTTAGTATAATTTATTGATGACATAATTTTTAAACACTTAGATTTTCGGTACCATTTAACGAGAGTCCTGCGGCGTTAGCAACTTCTTTTTATCGAAGCTGTTTACTTGTAAATTGTTAATTCCTAATACGATTTTTCAAAAAAATTGTATGTATCCAAATCGAAATATGAACGAATTGTCTGTGAGTTATTTAACTTTGTGTACTAAGGATACAAGTTTAGATACGGGCATTCGTTGTTTATGGGGACTATGATTATTTAAAAATGATAGCAACAATTAATTAACATTTTATATTTTATAAAAGTTGTCTAAGCATAAAAGTACTATATTAAAACTATTCTATAGGTTTGAAAAACATTTATAAGGACTATTGTCCTTAGTAAAATATACATTTTAATAACTCAGAAACTACTCTTTAGTTAAAAATATTTAAATCTAGATAATATACGAAAATTTTTATAAAAACTCATCCAGGTACCTACCTACTAGAAAAAAATATTGGTTCACATTTAAAAAAAATATGGTTGTATCACCACAAAAAATTGGTTAAATGGTATAGAAATTAAAAATCCAATGCTGGGTTGCATAAACAATTTATTAAATTTAATGGTTCACTAAAAATGTAATGGACCAATGATAGGCCACTAAATCTTATTAAAGGGACCATTAGCTCACTATTGATTCATTAAATGTTTTATGCAATCCGGCACAAGTATTTTAAAATATAATCCTTAAGTATGCCTAAAAATTCCCAATACCAGAATTAGTACAAATGTATTCTTAAACAAAAAATGGTGGTGAGTATCATACTATGTGATTCTGTTTACAAAATTATCGTCAAAAAGAGCCCTATAGTTTTGATTTCGTACGTCATAATAACAATAGTAGGTAATAATCGATTGGAAAAAGTCGCCCGTCTTATTAGAATGTCCGCGCTCCGTCGATCACTCAAGACTATCGTAAAAGAATAGTAAAGGCTAAACTATATTATATTATTGTATTGTACCTATTTAAATCACACACATATATATATAAATTATAGTACCTAATCATCCCGGAATCTAATATTCTCACTTATGCATTTACGTAAAATGTAATATGTATGATTTATGTACATACACATAATAATGTTATGTTTTGAACACAATATATGGATTGTTCTCCTGAAAATATAATATATATTATATAATTAAAATACCAATCAAAAATCATCTATTATATATTTATAACAGAGTTAATCAGAGAGAAGGGTGTTATGTCCCACAGAGGTAAATTGAGCATGATTTCAAGACTCGATTAATAAGTACATATTACAGATAATTACAGATATTTTATATCATTGCACCGAACCTATAACCATAAAATTACCTAATTGGTAATCACTATAATAAGTATATCAGTATATTATGCGTAGGTAACAGTCACCTCTGTTTAATGTTTAATCTTTACGATTATATTTTAGTGCCTACACATCTATTACGACCCCCCCCCCCTCCTCAATTCGTAATAATATTAATACAAAAAAAAATAAATACAATTTTAATATAATATGTATTATTTATAGTAATAATTATTATCAAATGTTATTATGTTAAATATTCATAGTGCTTATTTTAATTAATTTTCAAATTGCTATAAAATATTAGTAAAATAAATAATACTATTATTGATTGTTCATCGTGATTGTTGAATTAATTTAACTTATTTGTGTAGATATTAGTTAGTGATGAATTATTTAAGATAAAAACCAGTATTGGGGCAATAGCAGTAATGAATAAATAATTATATAGTCTCAATATCTATATGTTATGTATATACGGTCCACTGGTGCTAAATAAAAGTAATAAATTGACAAACAAATAACAATAAACTTTTAATCCCTGCGAGATTTGGTCCTACCCATCATTGCATAGTAGTTAAGCGTCAGGATGAATTTTTCCGTTTACCGTTTTAATACCTAAAATTAAACATGTATTATATTTTTTTGTATCATAAAAAATATTTAGAAACAATTTCGAAAATATTTTATTTTTAACATTCGTACAAACTAAAAATTAATTTTTAAATGTATCATTAAATAGTACAACAGACGTTAGTTATTTTTAGTGAAAATAGCAAAAATTTTAAAACTTTGGGCCAATAAGACCATCATCCCTAACCAATGTCCGATATACAAATATTATTATTATACAATATGTACATACATAGATTGGTAATATAATTACCATGGTTTAATATTGTGTTTTAAATGCATTTAATAATATTGTACTGACCTATAGCGTCGACGAGACCATGTACCCAGATCAGTGTACAAAGGCAGGTGCGCAACGTGCCCATCGCGGGACCGTAACTGACTTGCGGAATGCGTGGCGGCTGAATGACGAGCGGGAAAAGCTCGGTCGCACCGCCGGCCACGATTAACCGACACCGCCACCACCGCCAGCGACTCTGTCGCCGTGGAGACGATTCGAACGCCGCACGTGTATTAATTCCTCAAATTAAATTGTACAACGTCGCCTAATAGTTGAGACTAATTTATACTATTGTATTACCGCAGTACTCTAAATAGGTATATATAATATATATATATAAATAATTACAATTGCTTAGGTAATTTAATATAATAATTGGTAGGTATATTATAGGGGGATCTAAAATTTGTCGTCATCGACATCGTACATTACTCCCTACGTTGAGCACGGCTAATATGCTGAGTGTTAGTAATGGCAAATGTGTATGCAATATATATTATGCTGACGCGATGTTTAGCACGCGTCGTGTTAATGGCCGACCGGGACCGGGCCTGGCAGTCGATAGTTGTAATATTATGGTCGATGGATAATGGTCATAGTTGATGGTCGATGGTGGAAGTCGATGGGTGACAACGACCTGAAGAGAACCCGCGGACGACCAGCTCAACCCACATTGGATATCGGCACCCACGACACACCATGGCCCGACCATGGCTCAATGTTATGATTTATAAGTGTACCTAATACATGTTATTTGATGTTCGATATATTATAAGATTCGATGTTGTAGTAGTAATAATACATTAATATTTAATAACAGTCTACTGCAGATATATACATATATATATATATGTATATAGGTACGTTGAGTACTTTGCTTCACATAAGGTAACCTTGATCCCTAGTAATAATATTACACACCGAGGTCGAGTCTCCGAGACCTCGTTAATATAAACAGGACGACACCTAAGGAGTGATACGAATCGACAGGTGAAGAGGAGACGTTACAGTTGGTGGAGGCACCCGTCCCTAGAGACCCGATTTTTTTTTGAAATAATATTTTTTTCTCGAGAAAAAATTTCAAATGTAAGATACACCCCTTGTGTTGTGATATCATTGTTGTGTGTCATGCGAACCTTATGCGAAGTTATTGGCCTAATAATTCTTAATAGATGTCAAATTTTATAAACGAAATACTAATAATCAGATTATAATCTTTATAAAGTAAGAAAATCAAACGTATTATTTTTAAACGAACACTTTAATTCATAAATAAATGCAATAATTAGAACGACGCACAATAAGCATATTACGACAAATCGAGGAGAATAATTTGGGAGATTTTTTCGAAAATTCAAAATTTGGAAAAATACTTTTATCGGCTAAGGTAGTTAAAAATTGTGGTAGTAAGCACTTATAAGTAACGTGATGGACGTAATAGGTACTACTTATGCGTTACGTCCAATACAAATAATTATATAATTATTACTCCAGATGAGTAATTCAACCAATATATTTTATATGTAATTCACACTATTCCACGCGAGCTATATAATAAATTCACCACCATCGTTATTGCCCTAACTCCTAAGTCGAAACGATAATCACTGTCCATCACAGTGCCTAAAATTCACGAATTTTGCTACTACAGCACACGTAATATTCCACCCACCAAAATATTTTAAATAATAAACCTAGTATAGAAGTGTGTATAAATTAGAAGTTCTGTGTGCTTTTTAGCTTGCTATTGCGCTATTGCCTATTAGTATTTTTCACTGCATATAATAATATATTATAGTGTGTGCTACAGGTACTGCACACAATTTTAGGCCCTGGTTTCAGTGCCATGTTAACTTTCATTGGTACCTCTATTAATCATACATATTTAAACATTTCACGCCCTCTATAAAATGTTACAAGTTTTGCCTGGTCCCATCATATTGTTACAATCCACGTGACAACTTTTTAAATTAGATATAACGCATATCAGCAATTCGGCACTTTTCCCCGCCTAGACGGTCATCAAAGGTGACTGGTGACGCGTTTTTTTGATCGAAAATCTTTACTTCCGCGGTCGTTGAGTAAGTCTCCAACAAGTCGCTCTTATAGGACAAAATATTGATGGAGACCTATGCTATATGAAACAATGACACTACAATGTATAAATGACCGGTAACTTATAAGTTATATCATATTATTATATTATGTAATGTGTACCTACCCTCGGCGTTTACAAGCGTCCGAGGCCAACTCACGAGGATTTTTTTGTATTATTAGCACCATTATGGTGAACGTATTTATATATAAATGCAGAGTAGAAAGGCATACATATACAAGTTATGAGTACTTATGACGGAACTCTTGGTATTTTTAAATAGACTTCTCTAAAAATCAGAACACGCTAATTGTATGTTTATGTTAAATAATTTTGCTCATTAATAGTGTATAGATTGAAGATATTTATAAGAAAAAAATTATTTCGAGATGAATAGTAACAACACTGGATATTCAGATACACTTTTCTTATAAAACCTTCTGAATTATTCGATTATTTCTCCGGCTAATATCTATGTTAATGGCAATTGGATATTCTTCTAACATAGATATATTTTTTTGTAACTTTGTTGATAATATAAAACACATATTTAACTCAATTTAATTTGATAATATTCATTTTCCCAGTTTTAAATTTAATATACTATTAATTATTTTTTATATATTATATATATAATACCATTTCTATATCGTATATTAATACGATTTATACATTTTTTTATGTACAAAAGAATTTCCATTGTCATTAATCAATGATGCATACCTACTAATGCACTTTATACGTCATATTTTTATATTTATACCTATATTTATTATTTTTATATCAATGCCTTCAATTTGTATTATGTTACACAATTTTTGTAATGGAATTTTTTTTTCCATACAATATGTATATATGTGTAATTTATAACCTAATATTTTGTATTCTCTCAGTCCGAGTTTTATGCCATTCGGGTTTCTAGGTACCAAATGTCAATAAAAATTTTCATCCCGTTTTCAATCAACGTCTACAATTATTTATTGCCTCTTTATTTTTTATTCCTCCATCTCAAGACCTAGCAATAATAAAACATTAAGATATCAAAAAATAAAACCTACGATGCTTCGGTTCGTGATTATTGGGGACATAACCATTGAGAGTTAACCAATCCGCGTAGCGTCTCAGATAATAGTTGTTTTTTTATTATTAAAACAAATATTTATAATCACCAAAATCATGTCATCCTGAGTGAAGAAGGTCTTGTGACACTAATTTAAATATTTCAATTTAAGTTATTAATTGCCTACCCAACGTATAACGATGAAATACGATATCTATATACCATAGATTTTCTAAGGAAATTAATATATATTATGTAGAAATAATATAATGATATAATGATAATATTAACAGAAAATAGAGAGTGATAAATGATAACCACAAGAGTGACCATAATATGTAATGGAGTGTTGGAGAGGTGAACGTACCTATGTGTAAACAGACTAACAGAGTGAAATGAACCTGATGAGTGTAATACCCAATAACTTATAATGAGTAAAAGTGAGGAATGGACATTTTATGTCAGATTTCTTTTACAATATTCTTATATAATGTTCAATGTATTGGTTTTGTAAATATTCGTAGGTAAGTTAACATTTTAATTAAAAATTTGATAATTATTGGTACAAGGTACTTATTACTTATTAAATAACAATGAGTTTGGAAATTATTTAGAGTTGTAAGTTTATAACTTGTTCTTTTAATTAGATTTGTATTAACTAATAACCAATTGTAGGGTTTAATATTCAATTTGGTGTGTAGTTAGGTATATGTTATGGCCATTTATTGGCTCATGTAGGTGTGTATATATAGTACTATAATGTACGTGTTTAATCATCAGTCATCTGTATCTCATTATCAGTATATTAATAATATTTAAATGTCGAATTTAATATTGTAATATAATTATGATATATGGTTTTGCACAACATTTTCAAACTTTGAATAATTTCTGCACCAATAGTCAAATCCAATACCTACTGGGTAGGTTGGTACGGTTTAATGGTTTAATTAAATTTTAGGATATACAAGATTACATGAATATTCGTACGAAGTCTGTTCTACAATGTTATTATGTAATCTTGAATATTACCTTTATACTTTTAACTGAAAGAAACTGTGAATGTACAATGTACATACTTCATATTCAACGAGTATTTACACCACGAAAATCTCAACTATTTTAAGGAGTATGTATAAGTATTAAGTACTATATTGTATGCATTTCCCCTACCTTTAGTTTTGAAATAATTTTATGAAATTAAAATTTAGTTTCTTATTTATATTGAATAATTGAATATAAATCTTAAATTGTATAATTAATTATAACCTTTATGAAACCTAAATAAGTTATAATTTTGTTTTTATTCGCGGCATACCTTCATATATCTATTAAAACGAAAAATTGTGTATAAAAATGAAAAGCTAACGCGTGTCAAAATACATTGTTTGTATTATAGAGTACCATAACACTGTTGAGTAGATAACATAACTTTTTCAAGCGTCTGCTGAAGTATCAGAATAAACAAAATAATCCAAAGTGTAAAAATTCAATAAGATAAACAAAAGGCGAGATAAATATTTATGTATGTACGTACTGAACTAGAAAATTATATGTTCAAATAGCATTGTTATATATTGTTCAATTTATATTGTACGAAAAAAAAATTAAATAGTTTTATTTTATGATGTATAAAATGTTCAATTTGTGCTAACATTTTTTTATAAATGTTACTTATAACAATGAAAATACTAGAACATATTATTTTAATACAAACTTTTTCATAAGGTTATTTTATAGATATATTTAAAAATATCGAAAATACATACACAGATTTTGTTTTTAATATTCGTTTAAAGCAGTGGTCTTTAACCCGCGACCCACAGGCCGCGTCCTGCCCGCCTTTTCATAATGTCATAGCATGTAGCTTTTCTATTTCATTAAAATTATAACAGCTAAGTCATGGCTATCAAAAAAAAATAAAATAAAATATGCGATAAGATAAATTAAATTACCTGCCTAGGTATAAATGTTGGCTGTTGCATGTTAGTTCGTAATCGATCGTGATTGCCACTAAATCTAAGTCGAGTTTACTGATGGTGAGTTTATAAAAGAGTGCATGGAGACGGCCTCTGAAATTGTATATCCAGCACAAAAACAACTTTTTCCAAATTGAGTTTATCAGGAGTAACTGTAGCAAGGCGTATAGAAGATCTAGGAACTGATATTGAGAGTACCCTAAAATAACACATTTTTAAATGTATATAAATATTCGCTGGGCCTTGATGATTGTAAAGATTTGTCAGATACTGTTCAATTAGCAATTTTTGTTCGGGATATTGATTCTAATTGTAATATCACTGAATAATTAACCACAATTTTTCCAATGAAATAGGCACAGCAAAAAGTTGTGAGATTTTTAATGCATTAAAATCGACACTCAGCCGATTTTACATCAAATTAAATAACCTTTCTGAAGTATTATAACAGATGGATGGATTACATCAATGGTGGAAAAAATTAAGTTCTCGTAGTGCTAATTAAAAAATAAATGAATACATGTGGTGCTTTGCAACTGATTCAATACCACTGCATTATCCACCAACAAATGTATGTTCAAAATCTGATGGCATTTAAACTATTATGAAAGATGTTGTAAAAATAGTAAATTTTTTTTAATCAAGAGCATTGAATCATAGATAATTTAAATACTTTCTAATTGAAATAGACGCTGAACAAGGTGATGTAATCTATTTTACAGATATCCGTTGGCTCAGTAGAAGAAAAGTCTTGAAAAGGGTTTTTGATTGAAAAAACGAATTTTTTGAATTTGCGGCAACAAAGGAAAACAATTTGAACAACTTAATGATTCTGAATGAATGGAAAAACCATTCTGCCTATCTCACGGATACCTATTACATTGCACTTGAATGAGTTTAATTTACGCTTGCAACGTCAAATAAATGGAAATCCAACTAAAAAAATAACACAACTCAGTTACTGTGTATGTCAAAATACAATGTGACTTCAACGGAAAAATATGCAGAATTTCTGATTTATAACTTCAGTTTTATTAGAGAGGTTCTTAGATTTCAAAGCTAATGAAAAATGTTTCAATTTGTTTCCAATTCGATTTTCATTATCAGTTGAAGTTTTCCCAGAAAATATGCAAATGGAGATCATTGATTTACAGAACAGTAAAATATTAAAAGAAAAGTACATACACTACCCTATAACCTACACCACATCCAGTACCAATTTTAACTGGCCCTTGCTACATTTAAAATTACTTTATAAAAATATAAAATGTTAGGATTTTTCTGTATTTTATTTTACTATATTTATAAAATTATTAAAATCGGTGTAATATTTATCGTAGAACGTATAGATAAGAATTCTTATCTATTATTAAACTATTAAATGTCTTAATAATAGTGTATATTATATTATTTATAAGGGGCGTATAGTTTTTTTTCGATGTTCTCTAGCCCACTTTGCCCATCCCTGCTATAGGGTATACATCGTAAAAGAATTTATCTGTTTTAATAACTTATTTTAAAATTAATTCAGGTGGATGCTGTTTATGCAAGAAGTTCATATAGAAAATTATAAATCATCAATTTTTCATGAACAATTTATCCAGGGTTTTAAATTTTGATGAAATGTATTTTCTTAAAATAATTAATTTTTATAAGTTGGTTTATTGTAAAGAATACTCATAAATAATAGCCAATAGGCCCCCGAACAAAATAAGTGATAAATTAACCAATAATATAATACTAGTTATAGGTACTTATAATTTATAACCAATAACATATTAATTCGCAAACTATGGTATTGGTGAATAGGTAATTAATTATTGATTAATAATCGTTTCTAATCATTCATAACCAAACATGTTTAAGAAAACAATATTTTTCATAATTTCATTGAACTATTCCTATAAGAAAAATCAGAATTATTTTTAATTTATTGTACAGTAAAAGCTGTTTGAAAGACTTGCAGGGACGTTAATCGTCCTACCTCCTGATTTCCACCAATGGTTGGTTCATCGACTTTGATTCTTATAGGATTTTCCAAGATAGATGAATAATTTAATCAACTAAAAATAGAATATGCACTTACATATTAATAATATAATACCCATTAGCTAGTTTATTTTATATTAATTTTTGAATTGACACACCACAGACATTTTAACAAATAATAATCAACATGCATAATATTATATTAGCTTTCGGTATAAGTTCAAACCTTGATAACACAACGTCTCAACATAAAATAGAACACTTCAAACTCTAGCAATTTAATTTTTCTCGTTAAGCTGAATAGTGAATTTATTTCGTTCTCCTTTAACTTTGAGTTATTCAGTTACCACGGTATACGAATCGATCGCAACGAAAGCCCCTTCGAATAATTTGTATGCACTTTATTAAAAACTTAAATAATTTACGATTCTTTACTAACACAAGATATCAAATATATTATTATTAATTTATTTTATTGAGAAATTTAAAAAGAGAGACTATATAGTAGAGTGGGATAAATTATAATACATTAATTTAACTAACTAAAATAGTGTCACCGCTGATAATAATACTATAAGCAAAATACATTTTCTTTTTCATTGTTTTTCTTTTGAAAGTTAATTAACGTGATGACAGTGGTCTGTTCGGCAAGACTGTCAGTTAGTTTAACTTTAGTTCAATGTTCAATTTTAATTAGAATATCTCCATAAGACAATTAATGATCCTTATATTAGCTTTTATAGGTATAATAAGAAATAGGTATGATATATAGATACAAATCATTTATTCTGCGTAGGTTTTGGCGTTGATCTAGCATATTATTATTATAACATGTGTTACAATACTCAGACGTATAAATGTATAGTAATTATTTCTGTTTATATATTTCACAATATCAGTTAACTATCTTAACATTATGCTCAATTCTTGAACCGCAAAAATCGGCATCATACTTATGCAACTATAATATCTTATATGGTATTACAAACGGTACAAATGGTATTACAAACAAATTATTATTAAGCATAGGTATATTTACAATGTAATATAATAATAGTATAATTACCGCATATACGAGTACAACTATCTATACTTTATTATAGTTTTTATAATTGATTTGTTGTCCATACTCCATGTTATTGGTAGGTGATCTCATGTTGTTCTTAAACTGTTTATTTCTCGCATGAACAAAGATGCCTTTACTCTTTAGTTTTATTTCTCGCATGAACAAAGATGCCTTTACTCTTTAGTTTTATTACTAGGCATTTATTTTTAATTTAAATCAGATTAATGCTGATTTAAAAGTTAGATGTAATTTGGGTATATTTTACCAATTCATATCAATAAAATAAAGAAAATATAGGTAAAAAAATTGAACAATATAAAATAATACCATTTATGATATGTCTAAAATATACGTACTGTACATACTATGTATAACTACTAATATATCTGCTCGTATCATAATATAAATCATCGTAAAAAATGTATACATTTTTGTTATATGAATCTAAAGAAAATTGTTTTTGTATAGGTAATATATATTTTGCAAAAAGATTATAATCAACGATAATATAATATAGAAAGGTAGGTAGGTGTATCCAACATATGTAAAGAGATCAACTATCAAGAAAAATACACGTTTTATCTACAGGTAGCTACAAAAAGTATTTGACATTTTTATATGTATAGGTTCCATCATTTTTATGAAAGAACAATTTCAAAATAGTCTTTTATGTGATGTTCATAAAAAATTCACAGAATTGTATTTTTACCTCGTGGATTTAAGTAGTTATACTATATTATAAATAATTTATTATGAACCAATAAACCATACAACACGTACAAATATTCGTTTGGTAAGGTGTAAATCTTGAACTCAATATTTTCTAAATACCAAAATAATATTTATTTCGAATTGCTTGCATCAATTTTATTAATACATTATAGGTCATAAAGTTTGAGATATCTGGCATATGTATAATAGTTAATGCACTATATTATACTATAGTATCCCTGTTGTATCCCTACTGGCTTAAATTAAGTATTTAATGTTTTAATAAACTGAGACATAGACTATCATTAGATGGCAGTACTTATGCTTTATTATATTAAAAAAATATAATTTTAGTCAAAAATATTGTATCATAATACTATTACTTCAAATCATATAATATATTACTTTTTTGTTTCAAAAACGTTATTACTTTTTGACATGATTTATGTTTCTAAGTGTGTACTGTTAAAATAATCACTCTGTATAGTCACGAACAAACATCATACATACTTTGTTGTTGGTTTTGACTCAAATATGTAATGCATTTATACATATTATGAATAATTATTTTATGATATATAATACAAATACATAATAATGAACAATAATTTAAAAAAAAAATCGCGGGTAAGGATATGACTATTTTTATCACAAGCTATTTGGATGAAATATCAATGACCCTCGTTGCCGAACACGTGCTACTTCCGACCGGGAACTTAAATGTATACTGACGAGTGACGACCAATACGTATATTATATTATTCTTAAAGAATATCCACATTTAGTATTTTTTATAGTATAATACTATAATAATACTATATTAAAATATACCTACTCGTTGCGATTTTCCGGAAAATATAACACGTTACCTACTCTGTGACTTATGAAAAATATTAGAGATTAAAATATAACACTGTGTTATTTAATCTATGCCCTATGGTAATATTTAGTAGCCATTGGTTATAATTTAAAAGTACGATGTAATTTAAGTATTTAATAAATGCGTTAATTATGTATGTACATTTTCCTACTGATAATTATATTTTTTTTGCCTACCTCTACTTCGTTGGTGTGTTATGCTACACACTTTAAAAAACTACCTATAATGCCTAGCAAAAATGTTTACGGGTGTTTCCTGTCCTAATTAATAACAATTTATTAAGGGGCCTCGCTACTACCGTCATTTTTAACTGAAAAGACCTAAAGTATTGACAAAATTTAAGTTAGTTAACATTGTCCTATACTGATTCTGAACTCACCACAAAATTGTCTATAGATCCTACGAAGCACTTTGAAAAAATTAAATTTTATATTATTGTGAACTACATACTTATTGAAAACTTGAAAATATGAACTTTTTCGAATCATAATTAAAATAAAAATTAATATTAAAAACGGAAAATGTTTCGTACGATATACAGACATTTTTCTGCTGAATTTAAATATTTTTTCATAATAAAAATCAGACAACGTTAACTAACTTTAATTTTGTCATAACAAATGTATGTTTTTGTAAAATTCGTGTAGTGAAATTTATATGGTTTTCGAGTGTACGAATGCACAAGCAAGATATTAAGTATGAAACTTGGGTATATTATAATAATATTATGTCGATATACTCAACATGGTTTGTTATCTATTCTGCTTTACAATATTTCGAATCCATATTTAAAAATAATTGTTCCACGAAACGGACAATATCGGAACTTCGGTTTAAGTTTTGCTCGGACGAGGGATTATATATTTTTTACACGTACTCAGGACTCTGTAGAATAGTTATGGCCTAACCCACTCATTATTATTATTATTATTATTATTCCGGAATAATTTCTGTATCATATATTATTTGATATCGTTTTTTTATTTGTAAAGGTATAAATAATCGGAAATTGTTATAACAGAAGTTGAAAACTCGAATCGCTAACTCTAATCAGCTCGTATTATTGGTTTTGAGCTTAGGCTTTACCTCATCTGCTGCACTGCTCTTCAACGTGTTCGGGTCTCTTTTATTAAAAATAAATCTAATATTTGTTCAATATTTTATGAATGCGGTATAATATGTTAAATGACTCATGAATACAAAAAACACTGCAACTGCATACTACATTATAACAATTTAGTATATACCTATAATATATGTTATATTATTATCTACTATACAATATTAAACTAATTTTAATTTTAAAAAAAGTGCGTAAATGGAAGTCGCTCTGTTGTTCAGTAGTTTACAAGTGGGTCACTGTAATAGGTGGTGTTAAATTTGAATTCAATGATATAATATCATTGTATAAGAAAAACGATTCTGAGCGGAGACGGTTTGTCAGCCTAGGATATTTTATATTATATATTTATATTGTTATTACTAATACGGTAGCTGGTTAAGTTAAATTACTATTATTTCTTTATTATCATATTTATGTAATAATGTATAGAATAATATACTTTAGAAGTTACAAGTACCATCGAATAACATTATTAAAATATAACGCAAAACTAAAATCATTTTTCTTCGTTTAAACTTTAAATATCTAATTTTATCCAAATTTGAACATAAAATAACCGTAAAAAAACTGTCTTTATATTTTTTGCTTATAAAAAAATTGTGACTGTATTTTCAATATTTTTCAACTGTCATTGTAACAATATATTTGAAGCCTTCTATTAAGTTTTCAAGCTTATTGACCCTACGAATAACATTTTATTGACATTTATAGAAAAAAAAACTGAAAATGTCCGTAAACAACTCAAAAAAAGTCAAAATATTTTGAAAGTTTTTCGTGATAAAAAATGCCAATATAAATATTCAGTGAAAATTGCATGTACCTAACGGTCATTTATTTCAGAGAGTTACACCAAATAACAAAATCGTTTAAGTCGAAAACCAATTTTGGGAAAAAAATCCCGTTTTTCCTAAATTTTTTTGTTTTTGAAAACTACTGTCTACTAGGAATTTCAAATTCCCTACCAACTAGATTCATTTTTACATCGAACAAGATACTGAAGTTGAAAATCGAAGTACTATTTTGACTACTTTCGTGTACATAGACACAAAAAATAAAAATAAAAAAACACATCATTGTAAAATCAAATTACCAAATTATCAATTAACCTTTACGTTTTACCTTTTTATATTCCTAAAATAATATTGGAACAGCAATTATGATTGCTGTTTGATTTTATGAACAACGAGTTTTTCATATCTGATCCGACTTAGCCTAACCTCAGTTTATCTTTTAAGAGAACCACCAGTCGAGTTGTTTTTAGACAATCGTCACTGCAGATCATTCGTAGACATTGTTGTTTATTCGGCATGCTTGTCTGTGTTTACTCATAAGTCATATTATCCTGCAATGGGTATAATCTTGTAATAGGAAAAGCTCGGATGGCGTCAAACCGGCCGAGTTGCTCCACGGCGGTACGCGCGGTGCCCTCTGGCAGTATCCGGGGCTACGAGAAGAAAATAATAATAAGAAAATCCACTTGCGAAAATCGATCTTCCAGTCGAGACGTGTGGCGCTCTCTAGTCGCGGACCGCAGTCGCCGGTGGGCACCGATGGGTGGCGACGCCTCACCGTTCGGGGTCCGCCGCCGCCGACGGTGGACCAGCGTTCCAGCATTATGTTTAGTCGTGTCGTGCGTTTGTACCGGCATCGTCGTGGCTCGAGTCGACGTCGTTCGTGCGTATAATATTATAATATTGTCGTTACGCGTTTTTTACGTCCGGTGAGCACTATGGATCCGAAAGATTTACCGTGATACATACCTAGGTATTCGGTTCCAGACGGTTTATACCAACTGCTGCCAGGGATCATTCTCCGATCGAGTGGCATCCACCACAATTCACCATCGCACACCGAAACGGGTGGCCACCGACGAGTTCTCTTCCACCAGAAGTTTTGGTGAGATACCTACCTATGACACCTATTTATTAAATATTACTAAAACCTATGCCAGACACGTCTAGCCCACCTGTACGCGAAATCCTTTTATTTTTCCAGTAGGCATATTGCGACAGCGATTACAAGCCTACATTGTGTTCCTGAACCGGACGTGTCACTAATTATTATACCTACCCGCCCAAGAGCGCGGGTATGTCCCACGCGTTTCACCACAAACCACCCCGGTTTTGCGACGAAACTTTTTCGCTATATTTTATTCTCGCGGGACAAACATTAAACATTAATTGGAGTTTCGTTTTCTCTAAATCTCGATTTGTTTTAACGAGTTCACTAAACTATACTGCAATAATTCTCGTGAAAAACAACCTAGCTTTTTTTCCGGTTGATTTGTACAGTATGTTACGTACCTACTACTATAATAATATAACTTGTGCGCTTACGATCCACGTTACAGTAATAATAGATGGCAATTTAATGATATAGGTAGGTAGGCGCGACGTTTCGTTTCACATTCGATATTGTTATTGTTTCACGCGATCATACGTGCTATAGATCTGGCGAATTTACGATACTCGTTTACGAGAAAACGAACAAGTGTCCTGGGGGGAGTATCACGAACCTTATAAGTGTTATATTACAATATACAGATACCTAGCTATTTCTCGGTATCTTGAGCTGGTTACCCTCACGGCCACGCGCTCACGTTGAAAGTTCTTTGGCGATCTTATAGGTGTTTATTATTGTGCCTACATATTATAATATTTTATTTCTGAATGTTATTTGTGTTCATCAATTATGTGAAGTATATATAATAGTAACGTGAAAATCATGTTACTACATACCTAGGTACCTACATATTAATACTATGTTCGCAACATACTATTATGTCGGCAAGATGTATATTGTTTGTCGCATCGAATAGGTTAGATAAAGTTACTGTCTATACGAATAATACTAAACGTTTTAAGCTTTTAACTCTTTAATGTTTGCATTATAGCAGCGAGCACTCTTGATATAAAGAGTATATTATGTTAACAAAAACTATGATACATTAAAATGGCACCTAACAATCCCAACGTTTAAAAAAATAAAAAATAGTATAACCATATTTTATTAAAGACTAAAGAGACTATGCTCGGATTTGGATGACTGTGTAGTAGGTACATCTGGTCTGGTAGTTAATTATAAAAATTAATTGTCCAAAGCACTCTGAGTACGTCTCTTTTGAACGACACTGTTCACGTTTGGTTTTTACGAGAGTACTGTAATAATACAACTATATAATAATATATCGTACCTATATTGTTTATAGTTTATACTTTCGCTAATGGCCAAGAATGCATTTCGTTTAGTTATAGATGAGCTGCGTATGCTTTTCAAATATATATATATTATTCCTAATGTTCCTATATAAACAAAGACAGGTCGTCGAAATGTCACTTTCAGATGAATAGATGAGTTAATTAATATCATAGTTGAAACATAATAAGTACAAACCGGTAATTTGCACTCGTAAAATTAATAGCCACTTAATAGGTACCTATACTAGCTGTATGTACGAATGAATTATTCTAATATTATTTTTGACAGTTTTGTTTATTAACATTGAAACAATTAAGGAATTTTGAACGGCTCGTCTTTTTGTACATAATATTTTATTATCTCATTGCACATTTAGGTATGCACATTATTTTTTTCAATTATTTGTTGTGTTTTGAAATTATTTTTGTAATTGAATTCACTTTTAGCTAAATTATCTCTGTAAAATATAGTAATTGTATGATACATAATACATTGCTTTATCTTTTGACTTTCGCTCATCTTACACAATTATTACTGCCATTTAAATTACGTTTCCAAACTTATCTGAAAATCTTTACAGTTCTCTGTAAAAGTTTATGTTTGAAGTATTCAAAAATATTAATTTATTTTTCTCGGTTGTTCAATTTCCATACATTACCATTTAAAATGAACTAAGATATCTATTGGTATTCTTGTAGCTACTTATAATATTTATTATATTTATTTGTGAATTTTTATGGTCCATTGTTGTATAATTTATTTTAATATTCATTGGTAATTTTTTAGTGTTATATTTGAATCTTTAACTTTATCTATTTTCGTAAGTACTAAGTAGTGTCGTGACTTATACGTAACTATAACATGCATATAAGCTCCTCAATTGAAAGTGTCACCTTTGGGTGGCTTCTTCCTTCAATTAATACCTATAGGCTATACTCATTTTTTTCTCTAAGCATATGTGCTTATTGTGTCAACTGATATAGATTATATATTAATCATTTAAAAAATGTTGTAAATATTTGTATCTACTTTGTTTATAAAGTATTTTATACAAAATACAATATCTTTAACTAATAGAACCCAATTAAAACTAAAAATTAAAATTCATATTACAGTAGATGGAGATTTCTACGACTGAAAATTAAAAAGAATTTGGTTTTGCCAGTGAGTTACATACCTATATAAAAAATAGTAATTATGCATTTTATCATGAATCTTAAATTAGATAATCGTTTTAATAACTTAGGTTGGTACCTAATAAAAGATAATTCAGAAATTATGATTTTCCTGTTCAATATTCCAATACATTTTTTGGTCAGTCTTTTATAGATTATTTGTGACAAATATTTTTTTTTATTATATGCCTATTAAATTAAAAAATAATAATAATAATTTTAGGCTATGAATGTTAAATGTGTAGTATATAAATATTTATTTCTAGAATTGGATAAGAATGACTGTATTAATGTTTAAAATATCTGTTTTTATTAATTCTTTAGATGTCAAATGTTATATCTTACATCAATCTTATATTAAGTTTAAATTATATTAATTTATTGCTTATATTTATCTTGTGTATCTAATATTTAGTAGGTAATCATAATAATTCCCTATATCCAACACAAGCTATAAAGGAGGTAGGTCAATTAACATTTTAATATTTTAACAATAATTGTTTTAATTGCAGAAATCATTTCTTATTTGTAATATTGTGTTGATTTTCTAAATAAAAAAGAAATATATAATGATAAGTATAAATCCTGGGGGAAATACATGGGCATATGGTACAAATGTCATATTTTATTATATGTACTTACTAAGTACCAATACTTTAAATCAACTTTGGTTTTATTCTTCATTAAGAAATAAATCTAGTAACCTTGCGGTATTGTGATTCTACACTTAGATAGTTATAGCTAAGAGGTATATAGTACTAGCTACTGTACCTAATGATTAATGCTGACAACATTTATTACGGTCCCTTTCTCAACATCCAAAAAATCTTTTCTTCTCCGACCCTTCGTTTATTTGTTCTATGTGTCCCCTCGATGATAATTTTACCAACCTTAATGGGCAATAAAAACGAGAAGGCAAATGCAGTATGGTATTATTTTTTCCGAGTGTTCAAACTTCAAATTTTATCTCTAAAGAAGTTTTAATAAAAAAATTATTTTCCCAAACTTTACACACTTTGATTTACTGTATACACGCACATAACAATTGAAAAGAAAACACTTCAAACTTATTGATAAAAATAATACCGGAACAATTTAGATCGTATCGGCATTCGGTACTTTTATTATAGTCTATAGGTACGTATGTTTGAACTCCGAAGTTTTTTCATTACTTATGACTTGTGAGTGGTTATGTTGTATAGCTGCGAACGTATAATAAAAAAAATATTTTGATTCTTCACGTATTGGGTTTTTATTTTTATTATTATTAAACAGTTGACAGTTTCATTTCCGTGTTTATATTTCGAACAGTTTCGAATATTATTCGATTATTCGACAACTCAACAGACGTGTCAAAATAATATTATTATGATATAAACACGTTAGACAATGCTATTATAATAATATATTATAATATACTATACTACTATTATAGTATATACAGTAATACAGGTACATACGCGTCGTTTTCAAACGGAAGTTAAATCCGTAAGAGTCTGCATAGTGTATAAACATACAGTATTGGCTTTTGAGATTCCGTGAAATAGGTACTACTTATGCAATTTTAAAATACCCTACTGAATCCATTCGTGAAATATTTCAAATTTCTTTTTTATATGAAGGGTGACAATTATAAATTTAGTTATTAACAATATCATCATGATATTTATTTTTAGTCATTCATTAATATCTTTTTTCTTTATGATTTGTTAGCAATAAATTATTTAGGTACATCTAAAACACTTCTTTGTCGTACCTAGTAGTGATGTTATTTCCGTTCCAACTGTTTTACCTATCATGTCGGTCCAAAATACCATAAGACATAAATCATGATAATATTATGATTATCCGTTGATTCCGCTGATAAAACCAAGTGATATTAGTGCGCACTTGACGATAATATAATATAATATACGGCCACTCAAAACACAATGCCTGCGTCCTAATTATTTTTAAACGCATATAGGTTTTGATGGTTATAAGTGGGTTAATAATATAATATTATAATTATTGTATACGTTTATAATAAAGGTGCGTGTTCAAAGTTCTTCGAGTGTCTCGTCTGCGCGTGTACATAAATGAGGACCCCCTCGGGTATGTGAATATTCCACTCGGGGGGACGCCGATCTACAGCCTGTCGTAGGTAGCGCCGGTCGCTCTATAAAATATGATCATATTGGTCGGCGCAAAAAAAAACAAAAATATTCGACTCGTCTTTTAACGATATTTGTCGTGCTGTATTCTACGCGTAATATCATAATATACATAATACGGCGTACAGTCAAAATGTACCTAAACTTATATAATAATATTATATTATATTATAGTGTATAGTTTTCACGGAGACACGAATAATATAACGCAAGTCGGTTGTTTTCATTGGCGCTGGCCGTCGGCGACGGGCGGCGCGGTGTCGTCGACCCTCGCGTGCACTATTTTTAAAAACGTCGGCGCACACTCCAAATTCGGACCAAAAAACCGCGCGTCCTCATTTTTCCCCCTGCTATATCGCAACCACACGCGTCATACTCAGCTGTCAGCCGATAATTCTCGTGTGTCTAGGTAATAATATATTATTATTATAATCGTAAGTATCACAGCGTATCGAGTCTATCGCGTAGTCGTGGATTTTGAGCTACTATACTACTATTATATCATATTAGTATAATACTGCATGCTATAATGTATAGTATACGAACTACCGGCGACCGCGATAAAAGTAGGATGTATGGCTGTATGAGACCATATGTCCCTCAGCTGATGCTAGAAAAACGGTATTTTTCAACAAAAAAAACACATGTGTAATCTGAGAAAATAATACGACATCGGCGGCCAGGTGTTGTAAAAGAATATTATACACTCGTGTTTATTATATATTACAATAGGTATATGTTAAAATAATAATTATATATATAAGTAATATTTCTTGTGTGCGCTTAGTGTGAAACCGGTTTCTACAATTTTACGAAGCCGTCCGTTTACGTTATTACCTGCACATACGGACGGGCCAGGGCCTAAGTTATATACTAGTATACCTGGTTACCGGTTGGCCAGGTGTAGTTTTTGTTTATGTCTATTGACTAGGCACGCGAGTGTTGTGTACCTACTTATATATACAATACATAGTCTTCCGGTTTTACGCCACAGTATCCAATTCGGTTTGGACGGTTTGGAATAGATATATCACGTATTATGTATTGTATTATAATATCATTATAGTTATAGCCTTATATCCCCCGTATGCATATTAACTTTTTTTTATTCTTTAATCGAATAAGCGGCCCGGGCGCGTGTCCTTTTCAAACCGCACCGATTCCATTTCGACAGTATACATAAGTATAAGCATACAGTAGGTATAGGTAATTACTTTATTAGTATAATATTATGCCGTTTAGTGTTTATAACATAACAATACTTTATTATATTTACTAATATTTTCGTTTTTTTTTTTTTTCGTAAGACCGTTCTTTTTTTTCTCTTCTAACGCCACCTATGTCTCGAACTCGCCTACACTAAACGTAGATTAATGTTATTTTGATGACATCACATGAACTTTATCTTAACATTTAAATTCACATCAAAATATGTTCTCAATTAAATAATGCCAGCTTATATAAAAAAACAAATTAAAACTCTTTTTAATACTATAATCGCGATTCGTTGTACACTAGAAGTTAGAGTATATAGAATTCTGAGTGACGTGAAAGTAAATAAGCCGATGGTTTTACCGAAGAAATGAAGTTTTTTCTTGTTTTATTTGGAATACACATTTAAGGACCTTGGAATATTGTTAATGTTAGATACACACAATTGATTATTGAACAGAAGTCGGATTCAGATTGCGCACTTTGGATCTGTCAAGATTGACAATTTTATTGTTATAGTTTTAAATATAATTAAATAGAACAGAAATGTTTTATTTTCTGATATTATTCATTTAGTTTTGATAATAGACAGTAGAATTTAAAATTGTCCATAAAATTAGGTTTGTCATTAGTTTTTATTAACTATTATATTATATTTTTATAGTTTGATAAGTTTTAAGTTATCTATATTTACAGGTATAAACTAATTGATATATTCAGTATATTGTAATAATATTATTACTCATTATAATAGTTATTAGTTATTACCTACTACTATAATGTCCAACACTATCATATGATACATAAATATTTTTATTGAGTTGTTCTAAATTTGCATAATTTGTATCCGCTTTGTAAAAATACATAATATATCACCAAATGTAAATTCATTATTGCAAGTTAAAGCATTTTCGTGATCGAAGAAGAATTTATCAAATTGTCAGGGCTCGGGATGATATGATGTATAAATAATATAACATAGAAACAGGTTTATACTGTACGAGTAGGTACTTATGACATTTTAGAACATCATGCATCAGAGTACTAAAACTACGAATTTAACGAAGTTATGTTGTGACAATAACATGTTACCTGCGACAGCACTACAGCAGAATTAGCGCAATTTTATCGAAACTAACTCGATATTAATAAATCGTACAAGAGTTGCATATGGCAAATTGCAAAACCACGAAATCGAAAAAAGGGCGGAAGTATGCTATATATACGTATATAATATATCGTGTACCGAATAAAGAGCTCAGCATCATTGAGAATCTCATCGTGACGCGCCCGGTGAAAATTTACGACCGGACGTTAAGGCAGTGCAATTTATTTTCCTTGATCGAGTTTATACCGTCTGTAGGTAGGTACTTGCTATATGATACGCGAAGGATCGTCCGGTGCTGTCGGCTGTACTATAGTAGTGCGACTTCTATGTATACATTATACGTATATAGCTATAGGTTATCTATACATCCGTGAAATTAGATTGTTAGCTTATTAAATAAGAAGATCAGACATCATGGTAGAGGCATGTAAAAGGAACAAGAAAAACGTAATAATATGGAATAACGATGTTCATACTTTGAACAAATTTCGTAATAGTGTAATATATTTTGTAATGTACTTGGAAGGTGAATGGTATTGTTTAATATTTTAAATTAAACTGTTAGCACATATTATACAGTCAGTTATTATGTTTTTGAATGTTTGATCTTATATACATAGGTAGATTGGAAATCGAAGTACATTTATATCTTCATTTTCACAAAAAATATGATTTCTTTTTACTTTTCATCATATTGGTATTTGGTATTCTAAGTTTTTAAATTGTTTTAATGACCTATAACCTATTTCATAATAATTTTGTAATTATAAGCAAAACACTTTTCTCAAAAATCCGATGTACTGACCGATGTGAATGATAATAATATTTTTTTTTTTAAACAAAATTCTTTATTACGCCATTTGTTGCAATTAGAACAATAAGCTTAAGTGATAATAGAACAAAAAAACAGACAGAAGAGACTGAAGGAAGAGGCCTCCCATTGGAGGTACTTCAACATGAATAAGATAATAATATTTAAAAAAAAAAAGGTTTCAAAAAATAGATTTGTTTACGAAAAATTTTTTTTTTTCTTCAAAGGTATTTTTGATTTGTCAAAATACAAATATTTATTTAGATACCATAACTTGCAGTTAAATATATCACCCTGTAACGCGTTATTATTCAATAACCGCATATAGTCAAAATTGTACGTCTTATTAATGCTTAACTCCACTCACCATCGGTACATCACACACACACACACACACACGTCACACACACATCGACCCACGTCATCGCGTTATACGGTGCATACAAACACGCGCATTTATATAATATTATATAATAAGTACGTACCTATACATGAGATTTTTATAGTGTTGTCGCATCCTCTTGGAACAATGCCGCGTGAAATTAAACATGTAATATCGCGTCGTATTACCACTCGACGTTGGACGGAAGAATGGACTTGTTGTGCATAGGTACCTATACAATATATTATATTGTATACCGCCAACCAGCTATAACACGTGGGCTGGGGGGGAGTAATGGCTGAGCAGAGGACTCACAACATTATATATTATTATATTGTGACCGATCGCGGACGCCACGGTAATACGGAAAGAACTAAGAAGTATTATTATTATTGTGATTGTCGTGCGTATAAGTTAGTATTGTTTGCTTGATTGCGTCTATTGTGCGTGAGTCGCACTAGTCGCACACGCGTACCGTGTTCAGGTCGCGGCCAGTTAAGTATTTCGTATAATATTATCATTATTATGTAATTATTACCGCGTGTTTAGTACTTCTATTTAGTCGTATTTGTCTACATCCCTCGCAAAAAGTTAAAATGGGTACCTGTACGATAGCGCGCCGCCGACGAGACGTGTGATGTATACCATGACGGACAAGGACGTCGGAAGGGATGCAAGTTGGGGCAGTTTCCCTACTCCCTCGGACTTTTTTTTTCTATGCAGTTTTCGTTGATTAATGTTTCAGGTCAATGGTCCAAAAAATAGTATTATATTATTACGAGTTTTGATATGAAATAGTATATTCAAATCGACATTAGGTATGTTTTATGAACATATTTTTAGTAAAATAGGTACCTTTTTTGTTAAGTTTCAAAGTTTGTATTACCTACTTTATTTATAATTATCAAAGTATATATTTTATTAATTTGTTAACAGTTTAAGTTTTAAACAAGTTTATTAATTATTATTCATAAGCAATAATATAGTCATGGAACATAGTACCTACGTTTATAATATTATAGTTATAGGTAATAAACGATTCATGTGAATTACAAATGATGGTAGTTTAGTTAGCATGAATATTGAATATAATTACATTTATCAGAAAAAAAAATCGTATTATTAAAATAGGACTGGTATCTCCTATTTGGTAATGATGAATAACTATCCCCACCACCACCCCCTTACAAAAATGTATGCGGACGCCCTTGATGACGGATAATCAGTATACGCTTTTGTTGGACTTCATAATATTACAACGGCGTAAAAAATATATTTTATCGATTTTGGTTCGCACGTGCCTGCAGCTGTAGCTGGGAACTGTAGGGAGAAGAGCGACGGGGGAAATAATCACCGCGCGAGCGGCCTTTTGTGTGCACGGCGGCGAAGAGGAGCAAACGCGACGACGGTGACGATGACGGAAATCTGAAAATATCTTAACGTGGCTCTGCTGCTCGTCGGCTATGCCTACTTATATTATTTTAACCTCTCAGGCGCACGTCGTACAGTCTATATTATTATGATTATTGTAGATATACCGTATTTTTTTTTTGTCCAAAAAAATATCCACTTACTTAAGAAATATATATTACGTTTATATATATATAACACAACGCTCACTCCGTCAATCAAGAGCACCGTAATTGCGTTTATTTTTAGACGCTCAAGACTATGCGATGGTGAGTGCCCCTTTTCCGGCACAACTCGAAATTCGAAAACATTCTGTTACGATTTACTGCGCCGCTATACAGGGAGTAACAGAAAGAACCGATTTTGGAATAACTTTTATTCTAATCAATATTTTGAAATGTTTTTCTTATATATAATTTATAGCCACTTGCGTTACACGTGTAATAAAAAAAAAATATTTTTTTATTTTTAAATACTGAAAATAAAAATTTTAAATTTGATTAAAATTTTTTTGAATAAATTCGAAATAACCAATTTTTGCATCTGATTTTAAGAACGATTTAGATGGTCAAAGCATTTATCTAAGTTAAGTAGTTTATTTTTTAGAATTTTTTTAAACATCAATATTTTTTTGATTAAATTAATTTGGTACCCAATAACTTTTTTAAAAATATTATTTTTGGAAATTTTCTAACATGATTATATTTCATAAACTATGTACTAATCATATAATTTTATAAATTGTTATAATACGTTTAAGTAACATCAATTTTTTTTTGTTTTGGTCAGTTCTTTCTGTTATACACTGTATAATATAATAATATGGACTCCACGCGTACATCATAATATTATACCTACTTACAGAGGCATTGTTGATGTTAAAAAAAATTGTAGATGACATCAAAACGAAAGTTTAATAAAATATAACCACCTTGAATACTTACTTAATACTTCATGCTTTATATTATGTCTTTTTTGTGTGTTTCTTTTTTTAGCATTTTCTACCAAGGATCTCCAACTAATTTATCGTCCCGATATATTATCTCAAGGACCTTTTACAGTAGACGACTATATTTTGCAACTTAAATACCATATACGTCTAAAACATATCACTTGGAAACTGTAAATTGCAATGCACCTACCTATGATAACATTAATCGTCAGTATAATATATATAGCATATTAATCAGCGCCCCTGAATATAATTCTGCTATCAAAATACTTTTATTTATTATTATTATTATTATTATTATTATTATTATTATTATTTATTTTTTTATTTTTTTTTTCACAAAAACGTGGTTAGTGGCTACACTACTGCGTGACTAACTGAATAATGTTAAATTTCCTTCTGTTGAAATCGCCTGACGCCTATAATAATTATTGTCGATTAAACGTTTAATTGTTTAATTTACACGACGGTTATATATAGTATGCATGGCTCAAAATCTGTCCTTATCTTGGAGCGCATTATTTTTTAAACAGTATTATGCACTGATAATCGCACAATTAATTATGCGTTATAATTATACCCACTTCATTATATTGTTATTATTATGACCTTAAAACGTGTTGAACTTCATATAGTATATTACTGCGATGGTAATACAACATAAACATTCAAACCCTACTCGTCTGCCCCTCCCCCCCTCAACGGGTCCGGGTATACAAATATAAACCAACAGAGATATTCTAGTTGTGCGTTTTTGTTGTGAAAAGTAATTTTCAAACGGTATACATTACACAATAAAAATGGTAAATATTTCGTTTGTAATGTTTGTACTAAATCGCTAAAACATCACTAGAATATTCTAACTATAATATCGACTGAAATCAATTTAGTATCAATAATTATAAGTTATAACTATTTGAAGATTAGCTATACATTTATATTATTTATACATGTTTGTTTGTTGATGTCCTGACTAATTTAAAATAACCTTTATACAATTTTTAAACTTTTAGGATTGTCTAATAACGAATTTGATGATTGAACTACCCAAAACATTATAATAATATTTAAAAAATAATGCTGATATTAAAATAGCTATATGTTTTATCACTGATATTAGGTACCTATTATATAGGTTAAAGTATTCAAAATTATTGGAAGAAGATTTTTATGATTTTCAAAATTACCATGGAAAACTAATAATAACCTATATTATGTATAATTTCAGAGTGATTCATATATTTTTCCAAATGAGGGTGTTGAAGTATTCCATTATATGCTTTATAAAACTTTTTATGATTCATCGCGTTTTTACCTCGATGGTTAGATTAATACTAAGGAACCTGTTTTTTTTCTTAACTATACTGACATATATAATTATTTTAATTGTTAATTTTTATAATATATCAGTAGTTATTTTAATGGCCCTAATGATATTTAATTAAATATTGGTAATTTATAATTACAATATTGCTATTTACTTTTTACAGTTTAAAATAATTCCACAGCATACCGAATTTTTCAGCATTCTATAGGTAGATATTTTGTATTTGTTGTGAGTTATAACTAATAACTAATAATCAGTAAAAAAAAAATATGCTTTTATATCATTACTAAACTACTACGAGTATATTATAGTTCTATTAAAATATTGAGTTATTTATCATAAATAATATATATTATTCAAACATAAGAAGATTAACTTTATAATTTAATAATAAACTGTAATATGATTATCAACATGAAGTTAACTAATTAAATTTGTACATATTTTTACGGTTTGAAACTTTTAATATTAATGCCCTACATTTTCAGTATTCAATTTTAACTACAGTTTTATCTTTGATCTCCAAAGATGTTTTATTACAATATTTTTGATACAATAACGCATAAGTTGCAATAATTATACGTTAAACTTTTTTTCAAAAAGTCAATATAGATACGTAATCTATATTTTCTTAGTTTACTATATTACCTACTTCATTACTTTTATTTATAGCTTTTAAATTAGTTAAATAATTAACTAGTATATTTTGTTGTTGTTTTTAATGTTGATATTGGTAATTTTTCATTTGCTTTGCATTAAAAACGATAATAGCTCATTTTTTTTTTTTTTTTTGTGTATTAAGTGAAAATATATAATAATTATTCTATACTATGGAATTATTAATTTTACTGGTTACTTTTTTATGGTAAATATTAAGTTATAAGTCATTATTTTTCCAACAACGAACAATTGACAGCGATTGATGGACAGCTCCGTAGCCTTATCGTAACTATGATATATAATACCTATATAATGTATACATAGTGACCCTTTTATTAGAATATAATACACATCATAGATATTATTACTGCATTTATAGTTTATATTATACGTGTGCACCAACTTAATTGTACAATTATATTTTATTGACGTGCATTATAATTTATAATAAATTGCAATAGTTTTCAATCAATAATACAATGCCGATTGCTGAATATGGTGCAGAAATGATGATAATTTGTCGATCTATTTGTTTGTAAAATGCATTGAGTTAGCTGTGGGGTAAAAAGTTACTTGGATTTAAAAAAAAAGTAATGTAGACTTTACTCTTCAGTGTCTTCACTCCACATTATTTTAGAATCAGCGTCATCGATATACGCTATCTATGACTCATTTGTTCATTGTGTGTCTCTCTATTAGTACTACCCCATTTCGTTTGCCGAGGGTGGAAATAGATGTGGTTAGAAGGTCAAACGTACCGTGTTTTGAATTAATTTTCATCACCAAAAAGAGCGGAGTAACTATAATTTTAATTTTGTAATAACGTTTAACGCGCCCGTGGAAATATTTAATTAAAATGCTGGAGATAAACCATATTATCATGTTTTATTAACATGTTGTGTATATATTATATATATATACCTTGGTTTTCATTAGCCAATGAATAAATTATGAAATATTCTCAATTTCTCAAACGTTTATAATCATTTATATATATATCTGAAAATTGATTGTACTACTTTTGTTTATATCTATCCTGTGTTTCTTTTTTTTTCATGGTATCGAGAACCGGAGGGGGGACTGCGCTAGCATTACGTCCCCTACCGTGTTTAAAATTACATAAATGTTATATAGTTAAGTAAATAATTATTAATTTGTATAAAATATTAATTTAATTTAATGATACTTATTATTAAAAAAAAAATTTAAAACGTGGAATTCACTTTGCTATATTATAGTGGGTGTCAAGTGAAATAATATTTATGGATTAAATTACTAAATATTATGTTTTGTTTGTGTTGTGGCTATGGTCTGCTGTGAAATGAACGTATTTATAAACAAATTGTTTTATCTCGTCATTGCATACTCTGCCACTTTGGTAGAACCAGGTAATCTTATTACTTGTAATAATAATTTTAAAAGTTCCTATATTATAGTTTAATAAATTATTTATGAACGTTTTACGTGGTTGACAATTCAATAAATAGACTTAATTGAACAATTATTATTATCTTTATCTCCATAGACTGAACGACTGAAGTACCTCAACTTATTGCATTATTCGCCACTACCATAATAATAATTATGGAAGAATGCACACCAATATTATACTCTTTTGTCAGCAAGCTGTATCGTAATCCTAAAGCTCACTGTTATTTAAATCCCAAACAACTGTATAATATATTTGGACATTGAAATATTCATTTTGACCCAACCCTGAAATGTATTCATAAAAATATATCGCTACCATAGTTTCAAATTATTGTTCGTGAATTATTAACCTCGGATTTCCCTCATTGAGTGTCTCAATAGTTTTGAAACTTCAAGTTTTTATTATTTAAAAAGTTAATGATGTATTTAACAAGAATTTAATAGTTTTTTATTCGTTTTGTCGGTCTTTGCTTGACTGGTTATACAATAGTTACTTTCGTGGTAAAAACTTTTTAAAACATATTTCTGTAATCCGATTACGAGTCTTGGCCCGTAGGTACCACGCCATCTTAGCGAGTTCAATCAAAATGTTTCTATTGTATTATATCTTAAAAAACTATATCACTCAAAAGTATAAAAGAATACTTAAAGAAATTTATATTATTTTTGTCCCGTCTCAAATCTAATACGTTTTTAAATTTGTGTGATATATTTTATAATAAAATATTTAATACAATATTGTATACGTAATTTCCAATTACATTTATAGCATAAGTCGCAGGGTGTAAAATAAAAATATATAATGTAATATGTATATTATGTTTAGTATTTCCGAGGACTGCCATAAGGTAATATTATTAAATTCAAACGTTTCGTGTTCAATGCTATAGTGTTTTATTTCTGACGTATAATACAGGCCATTATTAAGAAATACTGCACACATTCCCCTCCCCCTTTAAACAGTTCCTGTTTGTAACTCAACACCATACTATAATTTGGGACATTCTCAAGATATCCCTGCATTGAAAGTATATATTTTATTAACCAATAACTACCCAACTATAACTGAAATACTCATTAAATAGATGTTATTATGAATAACTACTAAATAATAAATATAAACATTAAACACACTATAACAACAGAAAAAGAAAATATATTAATTTGTATAGGTAGTCAAAGTTTCCTAAAACTATTTAAAAATATTTAACTTTATAGTGTATTATTTTAAATAAGATACACAACTAAATTATTTATTTAAATCCTCCAATGTACAACTAGTAAGAAATAGCATGGGCATCATCAAAGAAGTTTTATCATTTTTTAATTTATCTTCGAAACGCAATTTTATTTTGAAAAATAATCTCAGAGGTCAAAAACGATCAATTACTTCTTTATGTGAGACTAGATGGATTGAGCGGCACGATAGTATATTTGAATTTCAAACAAACCTGAAAGAAATAGTTGATAGTCTTATAAATATTTCAGAATGGGACGACCATGTTTCATCATCAAAAGCCAAAACTTTGATTTTTTCTATATGTAATTGTGAGTTTATTGTGACATTATTTACTGTTACAAGTATATTAAGCATTACTTCAGCGGCTAGTAAATTATTACAAAGTGTGACACAAGATGTTGCTTCTGCCACTAATTGTATAAATGACATTATAAAGACCCTAAATGACAAACGCACTAATTGTGATGTGCAATTTAAAAAAGTATTTGAAGAAAGTAAAAATGTAATGACTGAGTTAGATGTAGAAATTAAGCAACCAAGAATTGTAAAAAAACAAAATCAAAGGTGTAATACACCAGCCAATTCTATTGAAGAATATTACCGTAGAATATTATTCATACCTATTATTGATAATGTGTTAGAAGATATCAGATACCGTTTCTTGAATGACAAAAACAAAACAATTTCCTTGCTGATGCAACTCATTCCATCAAACACAATTAAAATGTCTTCAGAAACTAGTAATGAATTAATTCAAACAGTCGGTGACCAGTATGCATTCCTTAATTTTAATACATTCATGTTCAGAGGTGAATTAGAATTATGGAAGACTAAATGGACCACACAAAAGAATGAAGGTACTCAATTTACCCACTAATTATATTGTGTTTTGTATACAATTAAAATGTTCATTCAATTTTGTTTGTATAGGATTAAATATTCCAAATGAAGTGTTTTCTGCTTTTGATGAATGTTCTAACATATTTTTCCCAAGTATAAGAAAACTATTATTGGTCTTAGGTACACTTCCTGTCAGCGTTGCTACTGCAGAGCGTAGTTTTTCCACTCTTAGAAGGTTGTATACAAATTTACATTTATTTAATGAATCCAAACATGTTATATAATATTTGTTCTTTTGAACATGAATTTTTGTATTTTTAACATGTTTGAATTATAGTAACTTTATTAATTTTATTTGACGTTGCATTTTTATTTTATTTTACTATAAGTGTTATTTTTTTGCTAATAATTGATATTTAATTAGTACAACTATAGAAAATATTTACTATCTTATACTAAATATACTATAACTGTACAAAATAATAATACATGTAATAATAATACTATACAGTATTAAATAATATGCTTTTGCTTTAATTTTAAAGTATGCTTCTTCTTCAATTTGATTGCTTTTTAGGTTGAAAACTTGGATAAGAAGTGAAATGGGCCAAAGTAGGTTAACAGGTTTGGCGCTTTTGCATATACACAGGCAGCTTCCGTTAAACGTAGACAAGATAATAGACCGCTTTGCTAAGGATAAAAGATGTTTAGATTTTGTTATATAAACCATTAATCAATTAAATAAATTTGTATACTATAATGACTATGGTGATTTGTTTTTAATAATGTAACATTTCAGTGACAAGATAATAGACCGCTTTGCTTAGAATAAAAGATGTTTATGATACATCATAACACTCAGTATCTGAATCCCATGTAAATTAATAATATTTTTACTATTTCGCCCCCCCCATAGCCAAAGTCTGGAGACGCCCCTGACTAAATAATATTATGTCTATCAGAATTCAGAACTCATAAGCTAATAGAAAAAATTATAAAATGTTTGAGTATTTTATTTATAACCTTAAATATAATTAAGTAATGTACTAATCTTATTAATCTGCTTGTACATTAAGAAAATTTCGTATAAACTAAATTAGGTAAGTACCTAAAATACTATTGTGAATGGTGAAGATACAAAAAATAAAGAATGAAATAACTTATAGGTACAAATAACGCTATAATGTTAAGCCTACGTAAAGCTATTTTCTAAGCTATATCAATTGTACATTTGAACCACGAAATTATAAATTCATTATTTTTTTTATAGGATATTATTGTTATAGTTTCTTCTTCGATTTTGCCATTATTAAATATTAAATATTTTTTTTGCTTATTTAATATTTAATAAAAGTTGAAAATTGAAATACTCTCACAATTATATCAAACCATAACATCGGGCAATCGGGGTTACCAGTGTTTCCAAATTGATATAACAGTACATTGTAAATTGTAACAAAAGTGTTTCTGTTTCACCATAATTGATTATCAGTGACATAAATACTTTTAAACCAAATGACTTGAAACGTTTTATAAATTATACTCCAGGGAACATAATATGCGTATATTATATAGCGTGTCGCACCCCATCTTCGTATTGTATATTAATGCCTTTTTAGTAGTTGTATCATAAGTTATTTGTAACTTTTTTCTGGTCCGCATTGCACACATGACACACACACACACACAAACAGAACGAGTAATGATTATCACGAAGAGGGTTTATACAATATATAATACGGAAGCCCTTCTCCTAAAAACTTGTCCCATTTTTGGGGGTGCAGAGTTATAATAAATCGAATATATTAATATTTGTGGCAATGTATTGTATATTGTATTATGCTAAGTGTGAGTGCGAATTTTCTGTGGCTCATCGAATACACCGTAAAGCACTTGGTATAAAGTACTTATTTTTCCATTTCGCGATATTTTAAATAATATTATCTAATGCGATTGACTATAATATTATTACTATGTGTCTTTATTGTAAAATCTTTTATTGTATTGTGTTTTAGATCGGTAAATGATACGTACGCGGAACTCAGCGTAGGCACTTGTAACTAAGGTTTTTGAGCTTTTTCTTGCCATATTTCTTATCCTCATAGTCATAAAATAGAGTCATTAATGATTATTATCATTGTTGTCGTGAATTCGTTTAAAACAATATATGTAGCCATGTAGGTAGAGTGCAATTTATAGGCTGCAGTTGAAAATAGCGAGAAGTGTTTTAAAATTAAAAACGACCAAGAGACGTTGTTTGAGAATAGCACTCTATCGCGAACTCACTCCATACAAATGCTCATCGAAAAAAGAAAAATGAAAAATCTGATTCGTTGAATAGAATATTGTAGTATGGTACGAACGCGATGCGCGTCTGTTGATTTATACTCCGAGATAAATGATGATTAAAATAAATCAGCAATATTCGCCTGCAATGCTTGTACAATATTATACCGCAGTAACGTGGCGGTATAATTATATTGTATTTACACGTATACAAGCAAGTAAGTACGTATTGTATGCCTCCTACTTATACGGACGAGTGGAATAAAAACAACGCAAATTACTACACGTGTTGATCTCGTAGGTACACAATAATAATTAATAATAATATTATACGTACATCGTGGCAAAAACGTACACGTGTGATCGCGGGAGGGGTGTGTGCGTGTCATGCTGTATGATAATATTGTAATAATTTTATAATGCGTATTACACGTGTGTCGTCATATTATAATGTTTTAAACGAGTACAATCGAAAGTGTCATCGTCGTCGCCGTGATAAAAGCTGTGCCGCCGCGGCGTGGCAGTTGGAATAATTCAAGTTCCAAGCCGTATACAATATATATATGTATATATTATACTGTGTATATACACACGCGGCTTTGGCAGCGTGGTGTTTCCACGACGGCCGAAGGGTAACAAAACAAGAGCCCTCTGGTAGTGGTGGACGGGACGGAGGTGGTTATCGGTGGGACGGGGGGCGGTTGTCGGGGGTAGGTGTATCGGCAAGCTGTCTGGTCACCCTTCGAGCGCGAGCGTAACCATGGTAACGCGCCCACGTTATATACCGGCGGCAACACCCGCACGCTTATTACATTTATATATATCATACTACTCGTCGTCGTCGTCGCACACACACGCACACGCACACACGCACACGCAAACGTACGATATTTGTGAGTATAGACGCGCACACGCTATAGTGTATATTATTATATTTCTCTATACGGCCGAGGCGGCTTGCCACGTGCGAATCCGAAAAATCGAAACGCTTCGGTTGCTGGCCGTGGACCGTTTGCAATAATAACGATATCTAATCATATCTAAATTCTAAATTATCGTATTTGGCCGGCCGGAGACCTTTCCGCATTATTGCTATATATTACCGCAAATATCGTCGAGTTTTCAACATATTATTATATTTTATAGCACGCACGTTGTACCTATATTTAATATAATATTAGCAAAATATACGCGCGACTGTTCGGTTGTGCGAATTGAAAACTGATTAAGTGCCAAAATAATTATACAAGCAATCAACTCGGAATTATTTGTGATCGTGTTTGGTTTTAAATTCATAACTTAACGACTAATTAAGAAATTTGAACGAAATGTCCTTTGCCCGCGGAGTGTATACTGCATGACGTGTTGTACTTGTATTCGATGTTCCTTATTATATTACAGTAATAAAACGTCAAACGGTAGGTTTATTATTTTTTATACGAGATTTATGATAAACTGAAACTCTGCACCCGGCTTCTGTAGTAGACGATTTTATATGAATCAAAAATAATCACCAATTATTCTGAGAAGCATTGAAGTTTAAATGCAGATATATAAATGCTCGGTGCTTACAAATCCATTTATCATCTTCATCAACGGTTAAAGAGGAAATTTCCAATTCATTTAATTTGAACGGGCTGATTGATTATAATTCGACGATTTATTTGCAGATTGAAATATTAAATAAATTACACCGCGTTGTCGTTGTTTTTTTCAACTTTTCTATATTTGTTTAAATTAAATGGAGTATATTAATAAAAAGTTAAAAACAAAACAACTGTAATGAAAATGTTAAGAATATAGTAAACAACGAAAACAATAGGAGAAAGTGTGAATTCATATCATGTTAGGGACAAAACTGAAAGGACGAGAAAACCAACCACGAACTTAGAACAATCCAAATAGGCTCTATTAAGATTTTTTTTTTCAACGACGTGGCCAGTATTGTACTGATAATATATTAGTACCTACATATGCTTATACTGAGTGATATCAGGGTTCACTAATCGATAGGTTAATGTTTTTTTTTATTTTTAAGATTTTCTTTTAAATGTGAGAATACATTCATATTTGAAATGTTGGCGCACTATTTTTGCAGTCCAAACTTTAAATAAGTACCTATATACTTATAATTTATAAACTATATCCAATTAAATGCTATTGTTCGAAATTCGATTTTCGTGCATCGAAATCCTCAGGAAAATATTCTGCTTTGATGTACAAAATTAAAAAAACATGACGATTACGATAAAAACTGTGATTACAAATCGTGTAAAAAAAAAAAAAATCAATCACTTTCGTTTACCGAAAAACGACTATGGCGAGTGATAAGAGCACCACCGCTATTGCGTGTACGTATATAATAGTGCGTGGCCGTACGCGTGACAAACTTTACGCGTTAATTTAAACAAATCCCTCGGAGAGAGCAATTTAAAGCCACCACCACACGGAGGGACGGGTTAGGGCGTTTCTATATTGTACAATACGGTCGGTAACATTTTCGGACACCAAACACTGTTTGTAACGTATACTGCAGTGTGCTAACTGTATATTTTTAAACATTTGCATACGACAAATTGCGTGCATCCGAGGGTTCGGAATTCGTATCGGCCGCGGCACGTGCATACCTGAAAATATATATTATTCACCAGCAATACAGGGGTGCAGGCCCTCAGAGTTCAACTTGCGTAGTCGAGTCGTATTCACACGACGAGATAATAATATTTTATAGATACATATAGATATAGGTCGATAAAAATATAAGTACGGGTCGTACAATTATCCAGAGCAGCTGATTATAGGAGAGACACGACCTGCGGTTTAAAGGACCCGAGGCCGCACTACTGACGTTTCTTTTTAAGCCGGTACGGGCGCTTACTATTGGTATATATAATAGTTTTTCCTTAAATACGAAATTTATATTAGAGAAAATGTAATAAAATATTCCTAGAGGAAATCCAAATAATGTGATGTATGGCCAGAAACGACTTTAAATATCAATGGTTATGACTATGTCTTCCTCGCTTTGCTCGCTATGCTTAAAAACTTTTCACATAAAATTATAAAAAAAATCATTGGAAAAGTCTGTGAATAATACAAAAATATAATTTTTCGAGTCATTTTTGAAATTAAAATATCTTAACGATACCTACCAATTGAATGTGTAGGCGCGTTGTCAAATAAACGCCGTTTGATGACACTACCTATATATAATAATATATTATATTAAAACGATCAACGCGCTTTAATATAATAACAATATTATTATTAAATTTGTGAAACGTCCTGAAAGTGGACTAAACTTAATTTAATATACGAACTATAACGATGTCGTTATGATAAATATCTATACGTTTTTGGCTCTCATTGCTTTTATCGGTGCTGTTCGTATAAAGCTCCTCTATTGTTCCCCTATATATTCCTGCGCAATAATAATGATAATAATAATAAATAATAGTATGAAAACGGCGTTACACCCCGTCACAACGACGACGATGGTGGTCGTACGCTGTTTCAACCGCCGATGCCTATCGCCGGACCTACCTAAAAAAATAACGAATATTGTTTACGTCCGTCGCGGGTGTATTGAACACTGCATTAATGTTAGCGAGTTATTATGATTGCTATCGTCGTGATATTTATCGTGTGGCTTTTGTCCATGCCCCCGGAACGTGTATTGTACAGCAGGTCCGACAAGACATAATTATTTTCGTATTCGCTACCTGAGTAAACAACGCCATAATAATATCATTTATCATTGTTTTAATATGAGCCCTTTTATTGCATTATACAATTATGACGATCGGTTTGAGGTGATTTTAATCGTTGTTCACCACTCTTGGAATATCAAACAGTCCGTCGTTTGAACGAAGTGGTATATTATAATATATAGGTACCATATAAGAAAAATATATAAACAGAGTCATTTTTAAGCGTGCTCACCCCCCGTTTTCCCCTTTAATACTAAATTTATTCAAATTCTGATTTTTAGAATTTTTAAATAAGTATACCTAACTTAATCAGTGGCGTAGCTATGAAACATTTTTTTTGACGGGGGGGGGGGGGGAGAGCAAAATATTAAATGGGTACTTCACTTTAAAATCATTAATACGTAAAAGTATAATATAATCAAAAATAAATATGCATTTACCAAAAGAAAGACCATATTTTCAAATTTCCAATATTTTTTGTATTACTTAAGGAGTGTTCTGTACGTTTTGTATACAGATACAAACTTATATTTATTAAATTAGAACCCCACTTTTTTACTGAAAATTAATTAGTGGTTAATATTTTTGAACATTTTTGTGTATTTAAATCAAAATTCTAATGAGTATTCCCTAAGTTATTAAATTGTTTATATTAAGGATACTAATCCTTAAAAATGGATTTATAAAAATAAAAACTATGTTATGTAATATTAGATATTGTATAGTATTTATTATACTTGTATCATTTTAACAAATTATTTATATTGATAGATCAATAGTCATTACTAACTTTTTCAAATCCTCTAAGGCCCCATATATCTACTTAATCTATTACCATAGACGTATTATCCATATTACTTAGTACATAAAATTATATAGCTCAAAAATAACTTGCTTGCATTTTGATTTAGATAGGTACATCAAAGTTCTCAAAAAAATATCAGCTCAATAATTAAAAAGAGGATTTCCTATTTGAAAAACATATGTTTGTATTGTCACAGGATCATTCTACGTGCTACAAACAATTTAAAGGATTCGAAATTATGAGCTTGAAGCAGATTCAAACAATCAGAATTTTAATATATGCATAATTTATGCATACAAATATGGTGAGCACTGAGCAGCGAGTATGCTTAAAAAATCACCCTGTATATTATATACAGCGAAACCTCAATAATCGGTTAGGGTCGAAAAAAAATTCTAGTTATACCTAGAATAATTTGTGTGTACTTATTTAAATGCGGGGGCGAAGACATTCTTTCGAGTTATCAAAGTTTCACTGTATACCAAAATTAATTATTTAGGAACAATTTAAAAAAGAAACGATTTCTTATAATTTTGTTAGTTGCATAGAGTTAACTTTTTGTTTTTTTTGTTTACCGCTGATGACAAGAGAAACATAGATTAAACCTGACCTAACAAAAGGTTAACTGGGATAGTAAGTCTAAGATTAAAATCACTAAGCAGTATAAAATCGCATGTTATAATATATAACTAAATAATTGACACCACTTTGCTTTGTGACTTTGTGAGATTACGTGATTATTGTTCGTTATTCGCGTAATACTAGTTTGTACATTTAAATCATTTTAATTTTAATAAATGCGTATCTATAATACATTTTAATTAGTATGCAGCCCGTACATTATGTTTATCATATATTGTACTGAACATTCAACATATAAGCAACTGAGATAACTGCAGTCGTATGTGTTGTATTTAAATCACAACTCTCAACTCTCGAGTATCTACAACTCAAGAGTGGTTTTTAAAATTTGATTTACCTTACTCTTGGGAAATTTAAAATGAGCACTATAAAAGTACAGTTTGTACCACTTCTCCAAGTATTTTACACGACTCTTATGTTCGTATAAATAAAATATTTTGAAGCTTGAATTGTTAAGGATTATTCCTTTTAGAGTTGTTGAATTCATAACGATATAATATTAGATTAAAATATGTATACAACAATGCCCATCTGTCTTAATTATTTCCAACGCATTACTTAAACGTTTCAACGACACATTTTCATCAAAGATTATAGTTCTAAAATATGTATAACACATGTTAAGGATTTTCGATAAGTCTTATAAACTCTAAGTATCATTTTTATTTGTATATGCACCACAAGTATAGGTACCTAACTTTTAAGGAAAACTTATATTATTCATATAGTATATTATTATTTATTTTCATAAACTTAAAGTTCTAATACATTGGTCATATAAGTACGGCGTGAGCAGGTTATTAAATTGTTCAAACTATATATTTCAAAACTTTTAATTCTTGAAAAAGCTATTTTGATTAACAAACGTACGATAATGTATTTTATTATTGTTAACCAATATGGTTTCCTTGCTCAATCAAAATCTGAAATGTAGTAATTTACATATTATAATATGTATCTACATTCTACGTATAAATGTATAATACTGTGCGGCATATGCACTTACAAAGCTTCAACTGTTAATGTATTTTAGTTCCGCCTCTGCAGGAGTCTAAGGCTGTACCTTATGCAATACGGGAAAATCTTATCAAATAATAGTCATAAAATATCGTTTTTGGTTTGGTAGAAATTAAATTAATCAGAAAGAGTTTCGATGTTTTTTATTTTGTGAAAAATAAATTAAAAACATAATATTTTATATTTGTATGGTATCACTTATCATACATAATATTATACACATTGTATTTGTATATTTTTAAAAATGAAATATGCCAAGTAATATTCGTTAAATTATATTTTATTCTCACTAGTTATGTACATTCATGACGTTTCTTAACTTATTTTTATTGAAAACTCCGTGTATGTATAAGAAAATGCAAGTAGTGGTTATTTTATGCTATTTTAAAATTAAATTATTTAACAATAAAAACATGAAGTGTATAATTTATATATATGGTTCAAAATCCAAATACGTTATTAAGCGATCTTGTTCGAATATTTGTACACATAACAACAATAATAAGAGGTTTGAACGTTAAATGTGCAATCAGTTAAAGCAAAGGTGGTGTATAAAAGTGTATAAAATTAATGAATTTTGGCGTGAAAAAACCTCGCTGATTTATCGATTTTCCTGGAAACAGTCAACCCTTTTCAAATGCCATGTACGCTTTTTTTGTTCGAAAACCTTGATTTAATAAAGACGTCAGACCGATGTTATAAGTTTATTACTATAAAATACTTTCATATAGGTAATAAATAATAATGCATTGCATTATGATAAGGTATTCTTGTTTATGTATGCAGCCATCACTCATCGTCTTTGAATTTACTCGTAATTTAAATATTGTACGAGAATTCAGTAAACTCATGAAAGATTCTATGTGGGTATATGTGGCTTACTGAAAATGATAAATTATGCATTATAAGACTTAGAAATACAAATATTAGGTACAAATCAGTATAATCACTAGTTAATTGAAACGTGATCGACAAATGAGAAACTGATAGTGATTCAATTAGTTGATACTCAATTAGTTTTATGTTATTAGTTCCTGTGCTGCGGTAAGGTAGCATTTATCCAAAAAGGATTAAATATGTTTATGTGCATTAGCATAATTTAAGTTCAAATTAATTTTAACCTATTTGAAATTAATTTATACTATTTTAGTCATGAATTTAATCAACGAATAATATAATCATGAGAATATCTGCTTGTAAAATTGAAATACCTAGACATCGTGGTATGTAGAAGTAGAATTTAAATGTAGGTATTCAAATGGATGCACCAACATCATTATAAATAATCAATTCATGTAGGTACGTCACAATGTATTAAAATATTATAATGCATTAAATCATAAGAGTATAAGACATTATATTAACATGGTATAAAATCTTCGCCGCATAAATGTTAGTTTAATATCAACTAACATAGAGTAAAAAATTATGATATAATAATATTAACACATTTTATAAACCCATTATTTATAAAACTATATTCATAGTCTTTGAAAGGTTGAAATTTATGATCACATAATAATGTAATAATTATATATTATAACTTAGGTACATAGAGAGGAGTACCTATACTACGCGCAATATAAATTTATAAAATATCAAAGTTTTTAAATTATGAATTTTTTTTGCATTTAAAAATAATTATTTAAGGGCAATATTATAATATTATGTTATATAGTTACAAAATATTGATGTTGTATACATATTTTAAAAATAATTGCATATGAAAAATATAATTAATTTCAATATTATGTTGAAACTGAATTTGATTAAATAGCTGCCTTATTGTGTTCACGGCACATTTTGTACCTACCCAAAAGGTTGTTTTTACGGTGTATTTACCCAAAAAAAAGAAACCAAACAATTAACTATAATTAAACTGTTTTTGAATAGAAAAAAATTCTTACTAAACAGTAGAATGTATAATGCTATTACAGTGACTGGCAACTACATTACGCTAAATTTGTTTGACAGCAATTAGGACGTGACTTCGTGTACAGTATGACCAATGAAGCGCGTAACAGTCGCTCGGTAACCGCACTCGGTGTATGCTCAGCAGCTTGCAGAACAATATAAGGCAACGGTTTCTGCCTGAGACCGAAATAATAATAATATTATTATTATGTTTAGAGTTGTGCCGGTTGCACATCTTCGCTCGAAATAACTTTGGGCTTCGTGGTTTTTAATATTTATTCCCTCCCTCCCCCCCCCCCCAAAAAAAAAAAAAAAACCATCTACGCATTAATGTGCCTTTATTATAGTACGATGTCGAGGGAAAAATTGAACGCTCGAGTTTTTCACGCGACCACCTGGGACCTTATATATTATTTGTGAAAACGCATGGAAGAGCAACGATGCGCGTATATACACCTCTATACGTGCGAGTCGTATTCGCGTAAAATAGAACGCCGTCGAAATGTTACATCACATGACTCGCTATAATTCTAACTTCCAAGTATGGCAGATGTTTACGCAGAAATGGAACCCCAGCTGCGGGGGGCGCAGCGAGTCGAATAAAAACCGATTTTCATGTCGTTTTCGGGTGCGGCGAAAATGTTTTTGGCGACGAATTGAACTCGTCGCCCGCTGCTTTATGCGGCGCGTGTACCCGCGTGTAGAGCATTATTGTATAGGCGTCCGATAAAATATTATTATTGCGACGGAAACGAAAACTTACCGAATGGGAAAACCGTTTTGGACCAGAGCCGAGACCGCTTCGAGATTTATGACGTCGTAAATCCGCTTTCTGGTGCACTCGCGCGTGTATACACGCGGTTTTCGATGTCGGTCTAGCGCGTAATGGGAGATGAGCTGCTTACATATACCTACGCCTCACATAATATAGCCTATAACCGGCATCGAGAAAGAAAGCTTTCCGGCAATATTGGGCCGAACACTCTATGCCCACGGGCGTGTTATGCGACTGCACGTCGAAATCCCCGAGGGCGAGCGAAACGACGGTCTCTCTTTATTCTTTTGCGAGGGACATCTCCGCACGTGAGCTGTAGGGGCGCGGTGGCAATATCCTTAAGAAAACAATATATATATATATATATAAATAAATTTCGTGGGTGTACTGCACGTTAATCTCGTATACGTACGTATATAATATACATAATATATGTGATGGGGACGGATAGCCAAGAGCGTCTGACGCGCAGCTGCAGCGGCAGTGACAGAGAGAGACGGGCACGGGCATCT
This sequence comes from Acyrthosiphon pisum, assembly GCF_005508785.2. Lineage (NCBI taxonomy): Eukaryota > Metazoa > Arthropoda > Insecta > Hemiptera > Aphididae > Acyrthosiphon > Acyrthosiphon pisum. The sequence continues at coordinate 52,415,217 of NC_042495.1, forward strand.
TTGTTGCAGAAGTGTGACGTACCTACCTATAGGTACTTATTATATATACGACTATTATCATTGCACACGACGGTAATAACGTCGAATTTATGTAGGCTCGGCGTGCTTCCCGCGCGTTTATGGCGCTGTGTAATATAAATTTATATACGCGACGTCGTAAATTGCCATCGTAGACCCCTGTGCTGGACCTGCACCCCTTTGCCGGCACCGTAATGCTCGCTCGACTTATAAGATAACGCCGTGAGAGTGTCTTCAGACCTGCGTCACCGCGGCGGCGACCCTATCGAGCGTTGCAGCAGCGAATAGTCCTCGCGCGAACCGAACGGTTTTCCCCTTGCCCCTTTGCGATAAATACGCGCAAGCACATACAAAACATTATACCATATTATGTCTGCCACATTGGGGTGGGGATGGTAAGATGGGAGGGGGACCCGGAAAGACGCAACATCGGCGGTATGTATACGTCAAAAATCAATACGCGCAATGCCTCCACCGCGCGTATTTCGTCAACATACATTACTGTGCAGGACCGGACTGAAAATTGTTTTCAAATAATATATTATAACGATCAGGCAGATCGAGCGGATAATAAAATCGGCAGTCACGAGATTTCAACCGTTTATTCGACTTAAATATATAAGGACGACCGACGACGCTGTCTTCGCGAATTACACTTTGAATATTGAATTTATTTTGATTTCGTTTCCTTATTTTATTAACTGTATAAATTTATTCCCAGGTATATATATGATAATAATATTACACGTTTGGTGCGCATTGTCATTTTATGTTCAATCAAAATCCGTTTTACTACATATTACCCATATTATAGTATTTACCAATCATTCCCGAAACTTTAGAAAATTTGAACGATAAAAAGTTTTTTTACAACCGCGCATAGCTGTTCAAATTTATATTCGAAATGTCATAAGTATACTGCATATACTGTATACACATTCGTAACGTTATCGTCTTTACTCTTTAAACATTGCCAATATCGAAAACGCAGTATTATCTATTAGGTATATCGTTTATAAATGTTTAATTTACTTTTCTGTTTTAAATTTTTGGGTAATAAAATAAACACGTACCACCTTTATTGTATCCATTAAATGCATATTATGGACGCTTTATGCGACAAAAACGTTTCAGTATTCCCCGATAAAATTCTATGTGAAAGTAATTTAAGCCTGCATTGTTACACTATTGACTTTTACGCTGCATAGAGTTTGTTATTTTATCCGTAAAAAAAATATAAGTCATTTTTATGGTACACAAAAAAGGATAACATTTACGCTCTATAGTATTTTTTTTTTTTACATTGTCTTTCTGCTTGCATAATACAATTGTCTATACCCTACACACTTACAACAATACTTTCAGACGGCGTATTGCAAAATATAACTTAAATAAATAATGTTCGTTACAATATATTTTAAGTTATTCATTTATCGCGCAATTTTACCATAATATTAAAGTACACGCGCTGTATTTTCAATTATTTCATTATAATATTATAACGGCTTGCATCGATGAGTTCCAATTCGACTATAACGCGTTAAAATAATATTATAGAGCTACGTGTAAGGAGGAACGCCATTTGCCATTCAATGTATTATCGATCGATTATAACTACTACGATAAGTATATTAAACAACTGTTCGTTTAAAATAAACAAACCGCGAAATGATTACCGAATTCTCGCGACGACGGTGCGAATTTCACTACTCGAAAAACAAATATTATTCATTTTAACAATAGGTACGTTAAAATGAATAATATTTTTTAATCAAACAGACCTTTATTACAACACACAATCGCCAATATTCTGCCGGATGATCGTGTGTATCATATCTACACATTAATATTATTATTATTACTATACATACAATAGCACGGTGTCCGATAAATATATAATAATATATTTCTGTCTGTCGTTTTCGTATTGACAGATGCTGTTGCTTTTGTGTCCAGTTAGCGCGCGTCGAGCATAGCGTACAAATAATAATTATATTATAAATTCATGTATAATATATATATATATATAGTGTATACACATGATTCGCAAATGTTAAATCAATGAAAATTAATACGATAAATAATAATAATAATTATTATTATTATCATTATGTCGTCGTGCTTTAGCAGTTTAGCGCCATCGATACGATAGCGGTGATGATATTACGATATTATACTCGTAAAACGGAAATTTAAACGGACGGGAGCATAATGTGAATTCACGATATAATTCATTTATACGGCACTACCGAAATCCGTCCGGAATTCAATTTGATCGTGATAATAATAATTAATATTACATATACACAAGCACATTATATTTATATAATACACATAATATTATATACGTAGGTATGAACGAGTATATAATATACGTTGGCGGTGCGCTAACGTCCGAATATTTATGTACTTATATATTTATGTACTGATGTGCAGACAGTAGTTAAGTACCTATATGCACTACACCCTATTAACGTTTAAAATAAATTGTACGGTCGTTAATCGAAATACAATTTACACGATACAGTGCAAGAACCTCGATAACTCGAACGTCTTTAAGTCGAATTTTCGATAACTAGAAGGAATGTCTTGGCCCTGCATTTCAATATGAACACACAAATTTGTCGATATCTTGAACTTTTTTTTTGTCCCCGACCAATTCGAGCTATCGACATTTTACTGAAATATAATATAATACTTGTTAGTAGTTATGTTTAACTTTTGAGGTGATATTTTTCGAATAGGTATTTAAATATATTTTGATAGTAGTTATAGTATCTGATTACAAATATAAATGCGTTTAAAAACTATTTCAAATAATTTTAAATACTTGTCAAGGCAAGGCTCTTCAAGACCTAGATATTTGTCTACCTTTGTGTCTACCTGAGGGTTATTTTTTTGCTATAAATTTTTATTTGATGATTACCTAGATATGTTGTAAATCGAGTGGAGACAATGTAAACGGGTACAAATCTATAGAATTAAGTGTACATTAACAATATTTTATAATTATTTCTTTTTTTTCTTATTTTTAAATATAAAATTACAAAATAATGTATTTTAAATACTTTCTTCTAAACGCATTTGAAATGCAACTGAAGTATTCAATTACTTAACGAATGTCTTTAATTAAACGTAATAAACAATTTTATAAGTACCGCTCAATGATGATGCTGATAGTGCGTATATTTTATATACACTTAGGTTTTCAAAAATATGTGAAAATCATTCAAATTTTGTAACTCAATATTCAGTTACATGTTTTTACGAGTTTTAATTAAAGGCAAGTTTATAATCCCGTTGGATAAAAGTCATGCTCTTATGACTTATATAGGAAAAAACTTTTTAATTTATTCATTAACTATTCTCCCTCTTGCCTTTTTCGGTATAACTTTTTGAACGATGAGGCTAATCAAATTGCAATAATTTGAAAACCCCGCCTGAAAACATAATATTTTGACCATCGCATTAATGATTTATACAACTCTATAATAACGATGGTTATCTATATATAGTTGCCTGAATTATGATGGTACTGTTTTCAAAATTAGAAACCTTTACTAAAGGAAACTAATACTTTAAATAATTATGTTGTTGACAACTTCGTAACTAATGAAGAACAACGAGTAATGAGTAACATACACACTAGAATAATTATTGCACCATAAATACTTAACATTATAATTATTGGTACATATTATCTTATCTGGCGGTAACTACAGAGTTGTTATAATATATGTTTACCGATGTTTACACGTTACAGACTTATAGTCAAGTTATAGAAATCATGTTATCAAATGTTTTTTATGTCTTAAATATGTTTAAATAACAAATTAAAAATATATAACACTGGGGAATATTAAAACAATATCCTTTTAAATAATATTCTATCAAAGATCAATATCTAAAATGTTCAATTTGTATTGACATAAGTACTTACTGATATTTAATTGTTGATTACATTTTTTCAGTTATTATAGAATCGCACTTAAGGATCTCATCTATACTAACTTACAAAGAAGAAAAACTGTTTGTTTTTTCGGGGTAATCTCTATAACTATTTAACCATTTAAAAAAAATATATTTACCATCAGAAAGCTACACTATCCTAAGGATCTATAGGCTATATTTTATCTCGATAAGTGTGGCCCTTATTGCAAATTTGAGAATTTTTATAGAAATTATAGAAATAATAATAATATATTTATGCTTATTATAGGGTTGCTATTGGTTACAAAAAAAAAAAAAAATAGCTTTTATGATTAGATATAATTCAACCGGTATTTTATATTTGGTCAAAACCATAAAAATGAGTGGAGTATGTGACTACTAACCACCAAACATTGTTATATCTGTGTTAAAAATATTTGATGGAGATTAATACGGGGTAAATCCACAGGAAATTGTCACGGCAAGTTTTGAACATCACTACGACAGGTATTAAATGACGAATTTAACAAAAATTTTGAATCATATACAATTGGCATTTTTAACGGGCAACGATCAGATAGTTAATAATAATTTCGAAATCATACTCACATTCCACATACCATAACACATTACATAGTACTATATGCGGCACTGTTTATACCGTATAAAAATAAACAAATACATTTCAACACACTGTTATTTTGGTTTTTTTTTTTAAAAATACACTAACCCTGTGACTTGCATAAATGATTCTGGTATAGACTCGTAATAATTATATGCTGACGCAGTGACGCGTATGGTTATCGTTAGTCGCTACAGGTTCAAAATAATGTATTGAAATGCCAATGGAATCAAAATGTCACTATGTAATAAATCAATATTATCAACTTTATTAATTATGAACGAAATTCATTATAAATTAAAATACATAGATACACGCACGTAACTATAGAATAATATTATACAACGACGATATACGGCGATATATTTATATTTTATATATTATTATAAATGCACGAATTACACTTTTAAATGTTTGTGTTTTGATTGTACTAGAGTTATGGTTGTTAGGAAATTAATTTGTAATTTAAATTATATCTCAACTCGTCCTTCTTGTCCTTTTAGTTGTATTAAATCTATCGATAAAAATATAAAACGTTTTGCTTGCGTCATCCGGTTGAATAAAAAACCTTTGTATAACAATACGTGGTTATATTAAGCTGCTTCAGGTAGCGATAATGTGATAAACTTACACCTGCGTGATTTTTTATGCAGATTTGAGGTGCAAATATGAAATAGGTCCGCGGTATACATTATTATTATTATCTGTTCAGAAGACCCCTCATCGTTTTTTTCAATGGTACAAAGTTTTATTTTATTTTTTTTTATTGTTCTCTTTAGATAAACAGACCTGGGGTTTTCATGCATCAAAAGCGTATTTATGTTTTTTTCGAAAATATATAACTCGTCTTATTGAATATTCAAAACCGCTCTGTGTTCCAACAAATCTCAATTGTAGGGCGTTGACACGTTTGTGTATGTAGGTATCCATACATTTACTGATTTACATAATATAATACCTACGACTGAACGTCTGAACTACGTCAGTCCGCCATGTGTATCATTATATATATATATATTACATAATGTACATATAGTGGCAGGGAGCTACAGATCTTCGCGCCGCGGGGAATATGACATTTACAACGACAATTGGATGAGTTTTTCGGACATATTTTTCCGTCGTTTTACCGTCCCCGTCTACCCGTGGCGAGGTATATATAACCCATGGTAATATACATAAGAAAAATAGACCCTATCACATATATATATATATATCATTGTATAATAAACTCGAGGTCATCGACGACGAGACCTTTCGTTTCCACCGTGTACCCAACCGACACGAGGTGGTGTGAAATGTCATTTGCTGCTGTAAGAGTGTGAGAACGACTGGCACGACAGGGAAAAAAAACATTTAACTTACGAACACGTGTTTGGGTTTGTTTATATTTCGTCGTCGTGAGAGAGGATATAAACAAATACCCTCAAAACGTCGAATGACTTACATACAATACTATGCCTGCACAAAATTAGTGCTAGGAGGAAGTGCACGGAAAAATGAATCCAAAACATGAATAATAATATACACAATGGCGAAAATTGACTTATTTTTTTTTTTTAATTTTTAATTTGATTACCTTAATATTTTATGATTATCTTAATAACATAACTACTCAGACCTTAGAGTTTAAGTTACCATTAGAATTATCTACATGAAGTTTGGTAAAATATTTTGAAAAATAATACATAAAGTATTAAAGTATAAATCATATTTTATAGTTATCTATTACCGAAGTTAAAGTAAGAAAAATAATAATTTTTTTTTTTTATTTTATTACATCAATAAAATGATTCAAAATAAAAAAAATTAAACGATAAATATATCGCTTGGTTTACCTAATAATTTAACTTATGCCTGACACAAACATGTATCTAGTCACTTAAGCACTATTAAAGTGCGCATTAAGTTCAATACTTCAATACGAATGATTGACAAAATGTTTGATTATTATATTAAAACAATTGTGATGTTGCACAACCACTATGTATAACCTAATAATTCTTCTCCATACAAAGTTAATCTTTTCATTTCTATGGACGTATACTATTTAATCGAATAAAAACACACGGTTTACTAGCTACAGACGTACTGTTACGTTCCTTTGTCCATAAATTTAAAGTAAAAAATGTGATGTCTGTGTTGTTTTATTAGGAATGATACACGTTTTAAATCATTATTTTTTCTAGTGATTACCAAAGTGACACCAGTTCTAATTATATTACGCTGTCCCTATTGCTATAGGTAATGATATGGTCCCTATATCTCGTTAACCTAATCGTATAAATGTAAAGCTTAAAATTCAAGCCAATAACAGTTTTTTTTTAAACTTATACGTAGGTAATATGGTTCAATGCAGCTAAATTTTTAATTTAGGAATATGAAAAAAAAAATTTTAATTAATTCAGCGAAGAAGGGCATTTTAAGAAAAAGCTTGTCAGTGAAAAGGTCATATATTATTCGTTAGCAAATTAATTAGCTTACTAAATTTTAATAACATCGAAGTAATTCTTTTATTGAGTGCCCCACTCTAACAGATTATAATATATATAAACCTATAAGAGTCGCAACTATGCAACAGCATTATAAACAAACCAAGTGTGTGAATCTGGTGCGCGTTCGAAATATATTAATTACATAGGATTATATTATAACGCGAGCGCCTCTGCAGACCACACGCATTCAATTAAAATTTGTATCATTGTGATTGCGTTATTACTATTATTATTACTATTGAAAAACAATATTAAATATACTTTTCTAGACATATTAATTATAATACGTGCATTATATGTTGCTCGCGTATAAATCAATTTTGCGGCGGCGGCGGCTCGTTCGAAAAATAATATTGTGATCTCGGGACCCTTTCTCGTGTATAATAATATTATATAATATCATTGTTGCCCGCGCATTGAAGCTCATTTAACGTCATTATAGGCATTTATGCGGAAAAGTAACAGGCCCGATGGCAACGCCGCCCCCGTGCCTATATACATATAATAATGCGTCGAATACCACTGCAGCACGGGAGTGGTTGGGTGCAGGATACAATATTTATACTGCTACAACTCTAAAATTATTTTTTATTTTTCCGCTATTGATTTTCATTACGGTTCTTTTAATAGCCCCTCCGGACCCTTCGTATTATTTATTTATTTATTTATACATTTTTTTTTCTTCTAGTCTCCTTCAAACTCTGACGGCTATTTTTAATAGCCAAGCGTAATCATAATAATATATTAACGTATGCCACGGACTCCATACCTACGCCAATTGACTTTATTATATACTATGTATAATGTATATGCATATTTCATATTAGTACATAGGTACACCTCTCAGCGTTATTGCGGAATGCTATTGATGATAAATTTCAATATACGAATGTCCAGAGAACTATCGTTTGAATGATTGATTACTTTTTATGGAGTTGGCCTATTTTTCCGAGAATCGGAATAACTCAAACATAATAATATTATTATACAATTGCTTATTGGTAATGGTAGGTATGCATCAAAGACATTACAAATTCGATATAATACATACTATAATAATATTATGAAATGCGGTTAAGCCGTTATTAAAGTTGTTTATCTACAAGAACATTTCAACGACTAATGAGTTAAATAATATAATTTTCTCCATAGAATAATAATTCTGTTAGAGACATAAACAACTTTTTCGGTGCATCAAAAGTCGTTGTTGGTGTACATTAAATATAGTATATATCCGCGTATATAGGTAGTGATTTAAATTAACGTGAATATACATTTTATGCATGTTATATTATTATATGTACAATATATTGTGCACATACTTTCTTTTGTGCAAACAAACTAAATGAGTATTCTTTATATTTGTTTTTGGATTACAAAATTATAAGCTACGTAAATAATAGTAAGGAATTTAAAAACAGTGCGAAACGCATTTATAAGACGTGTACTGTTTTCACACAACTCCTTAAAACAATATCAAAATAAAGTAGGTATATTGCGTGATATTATTATACATGTACCTACCTACTACATTGTACACATCTTTCGGTTTTATTTATATTATTATGAAAACAAAAACCCTACACGTGGTGTGTATTCTACATAGCATAATATTTCATATAACTACATACGCGTTTTATTTATTTGATATCATAACAATATTCCTATTATTGTTATATATTCATCGCTTATTTGGTGAAATAATAATGGAAAAAAACATCAAACGAATTCGGCCCATAATGTACAGGTACCTATATTTTGATGTTATAGTAACATAATAATGATTATGGTGTCTTATACGTGATCCACCCTAAAGTATTACTGAATTTTAATATTTATAGTATTTATTAAGTGGATCAATAACATACATATATTTTATAAAATTTATCCTAAGTAATTACACTAAGTATACCTAGAAACGCATATATATTTAAGTTGATATTGATATACAAATGGAGTTAAGACATGCATAAGATATCTATTAAGATATCCCTTTTTATGGAATATCTTAAAGTTACCTGCAGTACGGTAATCTTAAATAGCTTCCATTTTAATTTCGTTTTTACTCGTTCTTCTATAGTTCCTTTAATTTTCCTGCCAAAGGTTAGGTGATGCCATATTTTTATACGATAATACAACCCAAATTATATTCTTCATTATGAGGTTTTAATAACTGTTGGCTTAAAAAAAAAATCACTTAAAAACTCGTGCAAAACAATTAAGTCAAAACACTTCAGTATTGTATCTAAAACTTAATTAAAAAGCCGACGTATCTTACATTTCAATTGAACTACATTGTGACAAAATATAATGTCGATCACCATACAATTATAATAATTAGTATTTAATTTTATTGTATATCTATAATATTATGTTATTTTGTAATTTTGTATAGAATAAGTTATGTATGATACCTATATTATATTATCGCATACGTTTTGGTTTATTTTAATCGTTAAGGACAACTTATGTACTTAGCAGGAATATATTCACGACATCGCATTTGTATGATTAACAATCTGCATAATATATATCATATCACATAATATTATATTAATATGCGTTAGTAGAGATGTCTACGGTATCCGAAAAGCTGCTTCGGGTTGGTCCGAGTAAGAGATGGCGGTATTAAAATATGTACCTAAACCAAACACACGATTAGGAAAACAACACCGGTACTTGATACGCCGACACGAAGGTGTAAAAGCGATGTGCAAACAGAGGAGAATAATATTATAATATCTATACTACGTGAAAGTTCGGCGTCCCCAACGAGGAAGAACAAAACTCCATATTATGGTTATAATTGACGATTGCTCAATTTTTCGAAATTTGATTTGAAGAAACAGCGTAGTCCTTCATGGTTCTCAACTGAACACTGAAAAAGCAGTGAATAACAATAAAACTTCCTATACGATTTTGTGTGCAGTATTCGACGTTTTCAACTTAAAAACTTTAAACTAATGCCTTGAATAGTTGTGATTTGTGAAAATGGAATTACGACTCTCTTCGTTGGGGACTTTGAGTTTACCGTGCTGAAATAACGTGACCACTAGACATTCGGCTGGAAAACTCTCTTGTTGGCGGGTGCGTGTAAATGCGAAACATCAATTATTATTATTATTATTGTACTGCATAACATTATTTGATATTATGTGTGACTGTAAGAAGCACGTATGCACATTGCACACGCGTACTGTAATTCAACTGGAGTAAGACTGTCGAGCATTGAGAATTTATCGCTCCATTTCGTTTTATATTTTATGTATTATACGAAGGTAAATATACAGGTACTTCCGGGTGAAGGACGATAGGATGTTATAGTGCGGTTTTTTAGGCACTCTAGTTCATTATTGCAGAATACGTTTGCATATTTTTAAATACATATTACATTATATATAGTTATACTTATACGACTGTACACACTACACCTTATTAAATAAACCCAGGTGCACCTATATATAAATATTATAAAAGAACCAAATTAATTTACTATATAATAATATAGTACAAATATAAAAAAAAAACGTGTTTAAATGCAATGTAAAAATAGTTTAAAAATGTGTACAAATGTTAAAGCTGCCATAATATGCATACAAGAAAGTGGTTTAATTAAATTTGAATCCTGGAGTTTGGTTGTTATAGGTTTTTTATGAACTAAACAAAAATGTTCAAACATACATATTATTACAATAGATGAATCGATTATATTTTATGAATAAAGTTAAGTATTAAGACTAAAAGTAAAATTTTTGGGACAAATTAAAATATTGTATCAGTATTATTACAATATGCCTGCAGGAAGTAAAAAATTGCAATAAAAAATGTCTTGCAGTATATGCACTATTCATACATAAACTAAATTTTTGAATTAATAATGAACCGCAACGAATTTTACTC